>NC_052038.1:981902-1209786 GCF_015832195.1 Motacilla alba alba
AAAAACATTTTTGGATAAATAGAGAGCAGAAGTTTGTGACTTTTTTCACGTGTCTTTGGGAGGTTGCTCCCCATGTGTCCAGCGCTGTAATAAATGTACCCTTTTTTCAACTTTAATGAGTTGAAGAGTCGTCTGTCCGTGCTTCACCATGTCCCTGGCCTTTGGAAGAGCATCCGGAGTTCCCGTGGCTCTGGGGGCTGAGCTGCTCTTCCTCCTGGAATCCTTCAACAATGCTCTGCCCTTCCACAGGATTTGGATTCTTTGGAAAACTGGGAGTGAACCCTTCAGTCAGGCTCTGCCTTTCCTCAGGATTTGGTTTCTTTGGAAAACTGGGAGCAAACCCTTCAATGGGGCTTTGCCCTTCCACAGGATTTGGGGTTTTCCTCAGAAAACTGGAAGCAAACCTTTAGATGGGGCTGTGGCCTTCCACAGGATTTGATTTCTTTGGAAAACCAGGAGCAAGCCTTCAATGAGGCTCTGCCTTTCTACAGGATTTGGGTTCTTTCCTTGGAAAACTGAGCACAAACCCTTCAATGGGGCTCTGCCTTTCCACAGGATTTGGGTTTTTCCTTGGAAAACTGGGAACAAACCTTTAGATGAAGCTGTGACCTTCCACAAGATTTGGGTTTTTCCGTGTAAAACTGGGAGCAAAGGTTTGTGAAGGTGGGGAGGGATTTCCAGTCCCTCTGGTCACATGGGGGAACTTTTGCCTTCCCTCTTCCCTATCCCATGGATGCCCCTGCAAAGCCAACAATGGATTAATGGCAGCAGTAATTCACCCCTTAGCCCTGAGTTCATGTTTTAACTCCTCTTTCCAGCAGAAAACCATCCGGAGGTCACTCTCAGTGAATTTCTAGGAATTAGGGTGGCTCTGCCCTTCCAAGGGACCCATTCCCTATTGGAAACCATAGGGTTGCTTCATTTTTTATTCCAGTAAAAACTTTCCTTGCTGATTTCAGTGACATTTTCCAGAGAAGATGAAAAGTCTGAGGTTCTCATTAAAAAAAAAAAACAAAAAAAAAAAACCAAAAAAAAAAAACCTGCAGGAAACTTTTTTTTTTTTTTTTTTTTTTTTTTAAGAATTCCTTCAATATAAACTTCTGTAGGTTTGGGGAATAAAAAGTTGAATATTCAGGTGGATATTTCCCAAATTTAAATATATAAATATGGAGAGCTCCACATTTTCCCAGGATTTTTAACATTAAAAATGACATTTTCTATCTGAGCCTAGCTCAACAGTGACAGCTCTGAGGAAATTTAATCTCATTCCAGCTCCAGTTCTGCACAGCCCTTTCCTGGATGATTTTCCATCCCCTCTTCCCAAAAACTTTGGAAACTGAGTTTTTCCAATCAATCAGCAGCTGTGCCACTGGTACTGTGTGAATGGCTCTAATAATTCCTGTCTGGATATTCCTGGCTGGAGGAAAACCCCTGATTTCTTGTGCTGTCCCCACAGCTGATGGGCAGTGCCTCATTCCTTTGTGCTCATCCTTGGATCCATCCCCCACTGTCTCTCTGCTTTCCCAGTAAATTCCTTCATGGAAAAATCCACCCTTTAGCATGGAATAGCAAAGCCACAGGAACTCCTGGTGCTGGTTTTAACCCCCACCCCGGTACAGCCAGGCCTGGCAGCAGTGACAAATTGGCTCGTTAGGGGACGTTAATTCCATGTCATTTATTTTCAGGAGTGATGGGAATTCAGGATTCCCTTTGCCCTGGGGCTGGTGGGGACCCTGCTCCCAGGACAGGGAGAGGTCACCGGGCCCCAGGAGGATGGAACTCAGCCTCTGGAAAAGAAGGAATGGGGAGAAAATTAATTATTGTACCCAGGAGCCTCTGGAAGAGCAGCAATTCCAGCTCCCCCTGGCAGGGGAGCTCAGGATTCCATCCTTCCCAGCAGGAATTCCTATCTGTGGGGCCATTCCTGGAGCATCCAACCCCATCCTATCTGTGGGGCCATTCCTGGAGCATCCAGCCCCACAGCATCATCCCAAATTCTCTGGGTGGAAAACCAGCCTCAGATGCCTCCAGGGAAGCTGTTCCAGGTGATTTTTTTCTTTGGCAGGGAATTGTGTTCTCCTGGATTCACCTGACATTCCTCCCAGGAATCTTCCAGAGCCTTTTCATCTCTGGTTTAGGAACTTGACATCCCGGGGAGCAGCCCCAGACTCCTCCAGGGAAGGTGCCTGAGATGATTTTGCTCCTTCCATGGAACCTGCATCTCCCAGGATTTGTGAGACTCCTCCCAGGCATCTCCTGGCGTCTTTTCCCATCTCCTGGAAGAAGCTCAGATCCCAAATTGCATCCTGGGACTCCTCCAGGAGGGAGATTTGTCAGCTCACAATAAAAACAGCACAGGGCAAGGGAGGGCTCCAGGCTCTGCACTCCTGGGAATTGTTCTCCATTCAGGCTGGGATTTGGGATGGCACCCGGAGCACCAGGCTGGAAATCAGAGCTGGGATCTGCTCCTGAGCTCAGGCTGACATTTCCTCCATCCAGCAGCACCTGGAATGTCCCTGACCCTTGGATGAAGGGAATATTTGGGACTTGTCCCCTGCCTGTGCTGGCTGTGCACTTTTCCCAGCTCACACAGCACATTTCCCACTCCATAAATTTGTGGAGTAAATAAATTATTCATGAAGGGAATTATTTTTTCCCCTTAAATCCATTAGAAACGCTGTGATTCCATTTGAATCCTTGATGAGCTGGGTGCAGCTCAAAACACTTTTAGTGGCTCCTGGATTCCCAAATCAGCCTGGAGAGGCTGCTCAGACCCACTGGGAAAGGGATGGAACCACAGGGAATGTTCCTGGGGCATCTCCCATCCCACAGGGCCAGCAGAAGGGGTTTTAATCTGATATTTTCACACCTGGATTTATAAATCCAGGCCTGGAGATCCCAGATGAGTGGGGTTGGTCCTGAGCTGCTTAGCAAATCCCATTTTTTAGGGGTTGGGAAAGGGAAGTTTTGTTTCCATGTTGGAAATCCCATTGTGGCAGCCCCCATAGGGCTGGGTTTGGGATTGAATCCCAGAGCTCCTGGTATCACAGGCTGCTCTTGCCCTTCCTCCTCCCCCCAGCAGAAGGGGGATCCCATCCCAAAGGAACGGGCACAAACCAGGGAAGAGTTCAGGATTTGGGAAGATGCTCCCTGGAGCTTTCCTGTGTTCCCATGGCTGTGCCTGGAAATCCCTCCCCAATTCCCTGTGAGCACAAGGATGAACTTTGGGCTTCCTCTGCCATCTCCCAGGCTGGGAGCTGGGACTGAAGCCCAGCCCAGCCAGGCCCAGCTCAGAGCTCCGAGCCCAGCCCCGCTGCCCTGCGGGATGGGCGGCACCTCCCGACCCATTCCAGGCGCTGCTTTTCTACCCAACACCTTGGTTTTGGAAGCGCTGAGTTTCTGGAATAGGTGCCAGCTGCTTTTTCTAGCAGAGAAAAGGAACAAGGACCCCATGCTGGGGACAGGGGACACCTGGAGAAAGTGCTGGGGACAGGGGACACCTGGAGAAAGTGCTGGCTTGGCCTCTCTGAGCTGGGCTTTGCGTTGTCCCAGCAGCTCAGGTGTCCCCAGAGCCACAGCAGCTGAGCAGGGACCTGTGCCAGGCCCCCTTAACCCTTAAACCTTATACCCTCCATCCCTTAACCCTTAAATCATCCCCCTGGATTGCAGCCCCCTCCTCTCCATGTGGAAATGAGGCCCATGGGAAGATCCCAATGAAATAAAGGAGCAATGAGGAATGGAAGGAATGGCAAATGTAAACTCAGACTGCTCGGGTCTCTTAATTAAAAATAAATCATTTCTTTGATTTACCAGTGAACAAAGCTGGAGGCACTGGAGGTGTTGCCTCCTCCTGATCCAGCCTGGAGCTCCTGCAGCACCAAATTCAGGCTGGATTCTCCCTGGGGAGGGATTCTGTGACCTCTAGAAATTTCTCCTTCTCCTGGATGGAGCCTGGGATGCCCTTGGCTGTGATTTTCGTATTTGACGTAGGGGTTGATTCCAGCTCCAGAGAATGGGGCCAAACAGCCTGAAATAGCCCCAGGATGTGGGAAAATTCTGCTGGATTTGGAATTATCCCTTTGGTGCCCCTGCAACCCCAACCCTAGAGTCCAAAAGAGAGGGGGACACTGTCATCATCCAGAAGTCTCCAAGAAAAAAGACTCATCCAAAGGGATTTTCACCCAGGAAAGCAGAAAAAAATTTATTTTACCTTTTTATTTCCCTCCCAAAATATTATTTTAACATCTGCTGTCCTAAACTAAATCCCATTCTTTTTAAGACAGAGTCTTCAGGTTTTAGGTGGACCTGGACAGGTACAAGATAAAATTTCCACTCTGCCACAGCAACATGTTTAGGAAGTTTCTTTTCCTTGGGGTATTTTTACATCTGGACTGTTTGGGTTTGGGTTTGGGCTGAAAAAGAAGCTTAAAATGTTAGATTTACTAATGGAAGATAAAATCTGGGACTCAGCCAGTGCCAATAAATGATTCGGATCCCAGGCTGGGGGGAGCAGCTGTGAAGATCAAAGCCAGAGCAGGACAGAAAAGGACAGAACTTCTCCTCTTCCCTTGGGTCCAGTTTTAGGTTTTGGAGCTTTTCAAGTAGAAAACCAGAAGGTTCTGTGGTAATTTGTACAATTAAACCCCAAAAGATCGACCCCCCCCAACCCCACTTTGTGCTGGGCATTGAACAGAAGTGCTGCAGGAGGAACTTTGGGCATGGCTGGGATGGACAAAGCACCAGGGCTGGGATGGAAAAGTTAAAAGGGTTGGGATGGAAGAGCCACAAGGGTTGGGATGTCACCAGGGCTGGGATGGAAAAGCCACCAGAGCTGGGATGTCACCAGGGCTAGGATGGAAAAGCCACAAGGGTTTGGATGTCACCAGGACTGGGATGGAAAAGCCAACATGGCTGGGATGGCAAAGGCCACCAGGGCTGGGATGTCACCAGGGTCAAACCCGTTCACATTTCCCCCAAAGATCTCCAAGTCCTTTATAAATTCCATTATCCTCAATTATCCCTTCGCCTCAATTATCTCCCGGGTTTGATGTGAGGAGCAGGAGCTCAGCTGACAGAAGAATCCTGTCCTGCTGAATTCCAGTCTGTCCTTGGGAAGGAGGCTCGGGATAATCGCTGCTCTCCACCGGAGCACAGGGAAGAGGCCAAAGGGGCACAGCTGCTGCTGAATTTCAATTCCTAATTCTCCCTCATTAAAAGGAAAGAGGAGAATGAATCTTTATGGGCTTCTCCATCCCAGGAGGCATCTCTGTGCCCTGTTCCCACTGATATCAGCCTCAAATATTCCATGATCCACAGCTGTGTCCTTCAAAACTGGACACTAAGCTTGGAAAACTGATTTCCGAAGCAGGGAAATGGAATGGAGATGAAAAAGGACTGAATGGGACCCTCAGGCTGTGGGATCCCCCAGTCCCAGGTGGACAGGAAGCCCTTGGGGTGGATTTATCCCAAATATCTCATGGAAGCCTGGTTTTCCAGCTTCTGTCAAGCCTGGGACAGAGGGACAAGTGCCACTTCTGTGCAGGGACAGGAGGAGGCTGTTCCCTAATTTTTCAGCTGTTGGAGATATAACCCCAGCAGGGAGGCTGCAGGACTGTGATACAGGACTGGGGTTCACTGGTTTCAGGGTTTGAGGGCCCCTCGCAGGGATCCCGCAGCTCTCTCCGTGTTTCCCTCAGGGTTTATCCTTTTTCCCAGCACTGCAGCTCTGCTCCCACAATGGTTTGTCCACTGGGGGATTCCTCCTCTGCCAGGAAAGCAGGATTGGCAGCTGGAATTCTGCTCCCAAGGCCTGTGTCAGGGGTTGCAAGATGTAGTGGGGTGTGTGTGTTCTACCCCCACCTGTCAGAGCTGGGGCAGTTCTCTGCTGCTCACGGGGCAGTTTTCTTTCTCTCTGCCACAGCCAATCCTCCCTGCAGGAGATCTCTGCTGCTCATGGCCACTGAGTGTCCCTGCAGGGCTGATCCAATTCCATCATCCCATGGGGAGATGCTGCGCCCAGGGCAGGAGCCAAGCATTCCTGCCTGGATCCAATCGGAGCCTGGCAGCAGCACAGCAGCCTTTGCCCCCTGCATTGCCAGAGGAGCAGCTTTCTCCTGCCCTGCACTGCCAGAGCAAGAGCAGGCCCATCTCCAGCAGCCCTGGAGCTGCAGAGGAAAACTCCAGCCTTGTGCAGGATCCCTGCTCCAGCAGAACCTGGCTGTTCAAACCAGGACAGCCCGGCAGAGCTTTCTGAGCTCAGGAGCTGAGCTCTCTGCTGGCTGCACCCCCAGCCCTGCTCCTGCTCCAGCCTCAGCTCTCCCCGGATTTTCTGGATCTTCCCTAGTCCAAGAAAATTCTCACCCACTCACCCAGAGCCCCCTCACACCTGGGCCCCTCCTCCCCATCCCTGTAGGAATTACCCTGCAGAAAGTCACCTCGCTCTTTTTTTTTTTTGGCATCACTGTTTGTCTTGGCCCCTGGATTTTCTTTGTTCTTCTGTTGTTTTTTGTCACCTTCCACCTTCTCGGGGAGCTAAAAATAACCCATTTCTTCCTCATTAGCAGCCAGCAGCTCTGCCTGCATTGTTCTTGGAGGTCTCCCTGTGTTTCTGGGCTGCTTCCATAAACTTCTGTGTCGGAGTTGAGCACTGCTCGTTCTCGGCCCTAATTGGGAGGCAGCGAGAAGCCACAGCTCTGCCAAAAGGTTTTATTAAGGAATAAAAGCAGCCAGCCAGGCATGCACAGAGCCAATAAAACACCCCCGGTGTCCCCAGGCCAGCAGCACACGGAGTCACGCCTCAACTCGTGTTTGATCTGGGAAAGAAATCAACCTTGACCCACTGCAGGCCATGAAATTAATGGGGCACGAGGCGCCCCGTGAGGATTTGCCATCTCTGCAAGGCAGAAGCCGGGGGAAAATCATCAAAATTGGCACTTAAACCACCAGAAAAGCAGTGGGACACAGCCCAGGACAGGACACAGCCCAAGGAGCAGCCCTGGCACCAGCACAGCCTGTTCAGCACAGCCACCAGTGCCAGGGCTGGGGCACTGCCAGCTGGGATGTCCCCTCTGTCCCAGGGCTGGGACACTCACAGTTTGATGTCCCCTGTGTCTGGAGTGGGGCACTGCCAGCTTGGATGTCCCCTCTGTCCCAGGGCTGGGGTAACTGGGCCCTGCTGGCAGCAGGACAGCTCCAGGTCACAGCCGCAGAGCTCCAGGGGTGCTGGGACACTGCTCTAGGGCACAGGGGGGGACTTCGGGGTGTTGAGGGCTCCATGATCCCTGGCGGGTCCCTCCCAGCTCAGGATCTTCTCTGAGTCCCTGATTTTAGAAGGGTTTGAGCCCGTGTGGCTCCTCCTGTGAAGCTGAGCTGGGAGTCTGGAGTCCGTGTGGTGGAAAATGCCCCGGTCAGGACCTTCCTGGGTCTTCCCAGATCTGGGCGAATCCCAGCTCAGCTCCCGGGGGTTGGGACCCAGCCCTGCCCTGTGCCAGGACCAGAGGCAGAACCCGAACCTGGGCCCTCCTACAGTGGCTGAGCCTCACTCATTAGGGAGGCTGTTAATTATCTCCAGCCTTATTTGCATCCAACATCTCACTTTTTGCTAATTCCTGCCTCCGCTGGATTCTCCAGGTTTGTTTCTGCTGGATGAAAGCAGCTCCCCATCTCTGCTCTGTTCCCTGTTGGTAATTAGAGCACAAGGAGCTGCTGCTGCACCCCTCCCTCAACAAACCCCACACTTTTCCTAGGAAATTTGTTCTTCCAGGGCTCTTTTCCTTTTCCCAGCTTCCAGCCTCTCCTGGCAGCTCATCCCTGGCTCGGCGAGCAGCTTTTCCATGCTCTGAGTGCCACGGGGGGACAGTGGCAGCTCCAAAGCCCAAGGCAGTGATGGTTTGCACCTCGGGATGCTCCTTTTTCCTCCTCTGCTGTGCCTTGGCCATGGCTTCGCTGACCTGGAACAGTGAACAGAGAGCTCTGCAAAACAAACATCCCTACTTGAAGGATTTGATAAGGTTCTGACTCTGTCTTGGTTTGAACAGCCAGGTGTCTGCTGAGGAAGGCAGGAGCCTCCCTTGAAATGGAAAATGCAAACCCCCTCCCTCCAAATTATTGTCATTTTGAAATTAAGGGGCTCTCAGGAAAAGATATGGGAATAGGAATAACAGTTCTGTACTAGGGAAAAAAATAAAATACAAATGCAACAGCACAAACAAAGCCCTGCCAGAGTCAGAGCAGGCCCTGGCACGCTGTGGCTGAGGCTGGTGGCAGCAGTGCCATTCCATGGTGGCTCAGCCCTCCTGCAGGGCCAGCTGTGCTTCTGCTGGAGCAGGGATCCTGCACAAGGCTGGAGTTTTCCTCTGCAGCTCCAGGGCTGCTGGAGATGGGCCTGCTCTTGCTCTGGCAATGCAGGGCAGCAGAAAGCTGCTCCTCTGGGAATGCAGGGGGCAAAGGCTGCTGTGCTGCTGCCAGGCTCAGATTGGATCCAGGGAGGAATGCTTGGCTCCTGCCCTGGGCGCAGCATCTCCCCATGGGATGATGGAATTGGATCAGCCCTGCAGGGACACTCAGTGGCCATGAGCAGCAGAGATCTCCTGCAGGGAGGATTGGCTGTGGCAGAGAGAAAGAAAACTGCCCCGTGAGCAGCAGAGAACTGCCCCAGCTCTGACAGGTGGGGGTAGAACACACAGCCCAGACACTTCTTGCAACCCAGGACATTCTCCCTGTTGAAATAAAATGGAGATGAAATCCAGCTGGGATGAGGAGGAGCCATGTGCAGCTCTGCCAGCCCTCTCCAGAAGCCTGTCCTCATCTCTGCAGAGAAAACAGCTGGAAATGGGGATTTGTCCTGTGGCAGCTCCTCCAGAGCGGGATTTAGGGGATGTGAATGATGCCAGCAGGACTCATGTTCAAGGCAGACCAAGGGAGCAGCTCTTCCTTCCCCATGGAGCTCCTGGCTGTGGAAATTCCTCCGGGGAAGTGGGAAATGCATGGAAGGAAACCCCTCAAGGGGAAAGAACTGCACAGAAACCCTGCGGAGCTGCAAACCCCAAAGTTTGTTTGTCCTGCTCTGCCCCAACCTCACAGTCCCGTTTTCCTGTGTGGCACACGGGGCAGGGAAGTGCTGGAGAAGCCACCCACCCTCTCCAGCTCCACCTTCCCTTCCCAGCCCAGATTCAGCTCCTTCCCTGATTCCTCTGGGTCTTCTTGGGGGAGGGGATCAGCCTTAATATCCCTTTGAGAGGTGTCAGACGAGCCAAGCCAGGACTTCTCCCATCCATCCCTCAGTGAGAATTGTTGTGTCTGGAAGTGCAGCCAGCTCTGATGACATTTGATCTCAGCAGGGTGACAATTCCCTGTCCCCGAGGGTGGCAGAGCATCCTCACACCCCGCTCCCAGCTCCGGGGTTCTGTCACTGCCTGGGGTGGAATTTAATTGTTCCAACACTGGCAGTTTCCAGGGAGCTGATGGGAGCTGCCAGCTGAGGAATGATCTGGGATATCAGTCTGGGCATCTCAGTGTGTAACAGCAAGCAGTGGCAGCACTGCCAGCTCGGCTGTGTCCCGCTGTCACAAACGGCTCCTCACAGGCTTTCCCAGTCCCATCTGAGCACTGACACCTCCTGAGGCTTTCATCTCCTCTTTTCCTCAGGATTTCCGAGCTCTTCGCCTGCCTTATTCCCCTGGGGAAACGCAGCAGCTCGATCCAAGCCGTGCAGGGATGGACAGAGTGAGTGCCACCCCCAGACGTGTCCTGCCCGCTTGGGACATTGCCAAGGCCCTCCGAGGGACCGCAGTGTGAGGAACACCTTCACTCTCCTGTGACAATTTTAGAAGTTTAGTAAAGGACAATAGTGTAACAAACGGGACCAGATTCCCAGTACTAAAAGTGATTTAGGATTTATTAGAATAAAAGAAAGGCTTAAAGCAGGGGGGCCCGAGGGCCAAACAGGAGTGTTCCTGTCGAGGATGCTGCAGCACCGGCGCTGGGGCTGCTCAGCAGCGATGGCCCCGATGTTCCAGGGGGAGCAGCACGGGTTCAGTGGGTCAGGAGCCTCTTTTTACCCTGTTTTTTGCCCCTTTGGATTGGTTTCTGTTTGGATCCTTCATTTGCATGAAGGTTTAAGATGCTTGGTTGGCCCATGACAGTTCTGCCCAGGCTGGCTCGTGGGGCACTTTACTGGGGTGTGTTATGGTACGTGGAGTACCTTATTTCATATAACTACCCTTTTAACCCCATTTACAATATAACAACCAAACTAACAGTACACGCTTAACCATCTATCAACTGTTTTACAACAGTTTCTAACCTATTTTAAACAATAGGAGACAAGGACCACAGAGTAAAGATTTACAGGTGCATCTTGGCACTCAGCCAGGAGCCCCCCTGCTATTTTGGAAACCCTTTATTTACCATTCCCAGTGCATCAGCCTGTTGCATGTTCATAAACAATTACACGTGGTAAACTTCCCCCAAACTAGTTTACATGTTCCAAGAACTGTTTAGCACAGCTCCTCGGATCTGCCTTTTTAGAGCATGGGGATTCCTTGGTGTGGTTTTAGTCCATTCTCATCCCCTCCAGTTCTGGGCCCTGCCCACACTGCCTTCAGCCAGGGAGTGCTGGTGGTTGGCAGATCTGTGCAGGTGTCCTCATCCTGTGTGCACTGGGTGTTATCCCATCCCAGCAGGCATTTTAACACAAGCACACTGATATCAGCTATTTCACTGAGCTTAATCAACAACAGAAACAAAACCTGTATCTCTATAACAAAGTTATTTAACACCACAGATTAAAATCCGCTTTAATATTTGAGAAAAGCCAATGTTATAATATTTATCTGTAACAGCAGTGACCTCAGAGTCACCCTGTCCCTGGCCTCCAGCCCCGGGGCGGGTGGGAAGGGCTGGGGGGAAGGGAATCCCTCAGAAATCCGTGGGAATCCCGGGAATATCGGGACCGGGATGCATCCGTCCTTCCTGCCGCCTAAGGAGGGACAGTCACAGAAATAAGCGAGCAGGAAGCTGACGTTAATGAGCAGCTAATTCCTTCAGCATAATTACAATCTTTATGCCTCATTTGCATGATTTTGCATATTTGAAGATAATCAGCTGCCGGGAAGGGGAGGGGGAGCTGGGGGAGGAATGGTGCCAGGGACAATTTGAAAAAGTCCCTTCCCTGCTCCCTGCTCCTAAATCCTCTGTATCAGTGTGATCCTAAACCCCTGTGCCTGTCTGATCCCAAACCCCCTGAAATTGTGTGATCCTAAACCCCTGTACCTGTCTGATCCCAAACCTTTTGTACCTGATCCCAAACCCCCTGTCACCTGTAGGGTCTCCAGGCAGTTCCCAGCACTCACCCAGGGATTGGCTGGGTTTCCTAGAAAATGCAAATTCCATTTCAAAACCCAACTCCTTGAGGAAAAGGAAACTTTGGAGATGCCAACGCCCAAGTGCTGCCAACTCCAGTCCTGGATCTGCTCCTGAAGGATTTTTGATTAATGAAATTAAAGATGGGCAAAGTTTTGAGCTCAGTCCTGGCACAAGGTGAAATCCCAGGGCTTTCTCTGGAGGCAGGAAATCCTCGGCTCTGCTCCTTCCCTCCTGGAAGGAATGAGGAGAGTGAAGTTTCTCCAGGAAGTTTTATGGACAGTGAGCGTCAGGCTGCCTTACCCCAGATAAAGCGTTTATTCCTGCAGAAATCAGTCAAATTGGGATAAATTTCTGGCATTCCCAGCCCCTCCCGGTGAGTTTGCAAGGTTTGGGTTTTCCTGAGCCTCCTCCACATTTCCCAGGAGCTGAGGAAGGACAGGGCTGGAATGTGTTGCTATTCCAGCCACCACCAGTGGCATTTTTACCATTTTTATTTGACTTCTTCTATTTCCCTCCCTCCTTTCACGCCTCTTTTCCCAGCCAGCTGCCGGGAGCTGCTCCTTCCCTGGACCCAGGCCTGCCGCTTGGGGTTTATGGGGTGTGGGGTGATCCGTGGGGTGCTGTGTGGGTAACCCTGCAAAGCTCAGAGCTCACAGTTTCCTCAGACCCCTTTTCCATCTAATCCCATATTTCCTTTCTGGCCCTGGTGTTGTCCCTCAGCCACGCTGCTGAGCCCTATCAGAACCCCGGATTTTGAGGTGGGACCAAGTTTTTGTCATGGTTTTACATGGGAGATATTAAAGGAAGTTTCCTCAGAGCCCCTTTTCCTCTAATCCCGTATTTCCTTTGAATATGAAACCCCAAGGATTCCATAAATAACAGTTCCATAAATAACAGTTTTACAGAGGCTTTTCCCTGCTTGGGGCTGGGTTTCAAATGCCTGCTGGCAGGAGAGGCTCTGTGGCCAGGTCTGAGCCCAGGGAGGGTTTTTGGGGTTGGGGAGGGCACAGCTCCTCTGGTTTAGGTGTCAAACCCTGGTTTGTGCCTGGTTTGTCCTGGTTGTGCTTGATCCTGCTCAGACCCCGCAGAGCAGCTCAGGAGGGTTTGTTTTGGTTTGTTTTGGTTGTTTTTTTTGGTGTATCAAAGCTGAGCTTTGTCAAAGCCAGCAGAGCAGGGGAAATTCCTGCCCCTCCACGTGTGACATTTGTCCATCCCTGCTCCTCAATTCCCTCCTCAGGGAAAGGCTCAGAATCCCTGGACAGGATTCCAGCCCTTTCCCAGCCCCTCATCCCTGATTCCCAAAAGGAGAGGAGAACCCAGGGCTCAGCAGGTGGATCCTCCCCCTGCAGGGAGTTAAAATCCACCTGGTGGTGGCACGTGGGGACATTCAGTGGTGGCCTTGGCAGTGCTGGGAACAGTTGGATCCATGATCTCAGAGGTTTTTCCAACATTAAACTCTCTGATTTGCGCAAGGACTAAACCCCACCAGGAACTGCCAGGAGCTGGGTCCCTGCCACCCCTGGGAACCTCTGGGAAGGACACAGGATTTTCCAATCCTTGTCCAGGGTCTCCTGGGGTCCTGCAGGCTGCTGTAGGACCAGCAGCACTCACACTGATCCCGGTGCTTTCCCATCCCAGCTCCAGGCACATCCCTGGATTTGGAGCTCCAGAGGCCCTGGGGCCAGGGAGGGGAGGGTGGAGATCCAGGGAAAGCTGCAGTCTTTCCCGGTGGGATTCCCCAGGATCTGCCACGGCTTCTGCCCACTGTGGGGGCAGCACAGTCCAGGCCCTGCTGCTGCTCCCAGCCCGGGGCAGGGGGATGTGGGCCCAGGAACCCCCTTCAAGGGCACCCCAGAGGTGCAGATTAGACTTGAATCCCAAAATCCCAATTCCAGCTTTCTTCCCCAGCTCACAGACTCTGCTGGAATTCCTGAGCACAGCCCTCACCCTGTCCCTGAGTTTCCTCAGAGCCCCTTTTCCATCCAATCCCATATTTCCTTTAAATATGAAACCCCGAGGATTCCATAAGTGTTACGGAGAGTCCTGATCCCAAACCAGCCTGGAGTCTCCCTTTTTCCCCAGCACCTCCCATCTCCAGCCCTGAAACACGACCAGCAGCAGGAACATGTCACAAGCAGCCAGTTAAAGCTGAATTTCCCTGCGTTCACCAAGGTGTGATTGTGGAGCTGAACTGAGTCCAGCAGCCTGGCCAAGACCCAAATCCAACAGGCCTCAGAGACAAGGCTCCTTTTCATTTGTTTTATTCCATCCCCCTTCCCCATTTTGGTCTTGTTAAAATCAGGGTTTGCCTCTTGCCCCCGGATCATTCCTGAATCAAATAAAAAATAAAACCAGGGAATGTCTCTGCTCGGGGCCAGGAAGGGGCCCCCTCCCTCATTTCCATGGGGGTGCTCCGTTAGCAGGGCCGTGTTCTGTCCATCCCTGCATCCCATCCCCATGACTGAAGAGCTCCTTGAACCTCAGCGTTTCCCCCTGCATGTTTTTTAGGTGGAATAATCAAGTTATCCCTTGTGCTTCCTGGGATGAGCTAAAAGCAGGGAGCACAGGAGGCAGCTCTGCTGCTCCTGACAGCCTTGGATGGGCTCCCACTGCCCCCTTGGATGTTTAACTACCTTTGCAAAATGCCAGCGCCAAATTCAAGGACTTTCTGCCAGCCCCTGACCTGGGCAAAGTCAGTTCCTAACTCCCCAGCTCATAATTCCCATTTAATATTGGATATTTAATATCCAGCCCCATTTTCCGTGGGGGTCCTGCTCACTTCTCCCATCCCAGACTCACTCCCCTGTTGTGTTCCCACAAATAATTTTGCATTTCCCAGGCCTGGCCCTCATTTGTTTCCTCCTCAAGAAGTGACCTTGAGTTTATTTTTATTCCAATTCCACGTTGTTTGAATTAATCTGAATTATTTAGGGCATCAGTTTGCTCTGACTGCAGCATCTTTCCCGTTGTTGATTGCTCTGCCAATCCTGGTGTTATCAGCAGTGATTTTCCTGCAGATCATTGCTGAAAATGTTGGATAATTTGGCCTGGAAGAGGCCTTGGCACAATCCCCAGGTGCTATCCCTGTTGAGCGATGCCCCCTCCAGCTCTTTGAGAGCTCAGCTCACCCCCAAGCTCATTTCACAGGATTTTGGCACAGAATTCACCATAAATCCATCAGAATGTTGTGCAACAGGATACCCAGGGCTTAGCAGGAATCAATTCCTCTCGTTACCAGACCTAATTCCGATGAAAACAAAGGAAAAGGAGGGAGAGCAGAAATTATTGACTGGTTTTAATCCCGACCTCGGTGTCCTCCTGCAGGTCCATCTGCTGAGGGAGCAGAACTGAGGGGAGAGAGCAGCAAAATCTGGATTATTGACACCCCTCCACTGGGCTCTGACACACCTCTGGAACTGTTTTAGGCTGACAGATTTACCTGGGCTGTGTGTTCTACCCCCACCTGTCAGAGCTGGGGCAGTTCTCTGCTGCTCACGGGGCAGTTTTCTTTCTCTCTGCCACAGCCAATCCTCCCTGCAGGAGATCTCTGCTGCTCATGGCCACTGAGTGTCCCTGCAGGGCTGATCCAATTCCATCATCCCATGGGGAGATGCTGCGCCCAGGGCAGGAGCCAAGCATTCCTGCCTGGATCCAATCGGAGCCTGGCAGCAGCACAGCAGCCTTTGCCCCCTGCATTGCCAGAGGAGCAGCTTTCTGCTGCCCTGCATTGCCAGAGCAAGAGCAGGCCCATCTCCAGCAGCCCTGGAGCTGCAGAGGAAAACTCCAGCCTTGTGCAGGATCCCTGCTCCAGCAGAAGCACAGCTGGCACTGCAGGAGGGCTGAGCCACCATGGAATGGCACTGCTGCCACCAGCCTGAGCCACAGCGTGCCAGGGCCTGCTCTGACTCTGGCAGGGCTTTGTTTGTACTGTTGCATTTGTACTTTTAATTTCCCTAGTACAGAACTGTTATTCCTATTCCCATATCTTTGTCTGAGAGCCCCTTAATTTCATTATTATAATAACTCAGAGGGAGGGGGTTTGCATTTTCCATTTCAGGGGAGGCTCCTGCCTTCCTCAGCAGACACCTGGCTGTTCAAACCAGGACAGGAACTCATTCCATGTCCTGCAGCTCTCCCAGGAACCCAAGAGGATGAAAAATCAGCACAGCTGGGCCAAAGCTCACCAGAGCCAAAGTCTGGAGGGCTCCTGAGTGAAAATCAGCTTGAAAACTTTCCCCACTCAGAAGAGTTCCTTCAAGGAGCTGGGGATGGCTGAAATGACTGAATTCCAAGGGAAAAAAATGAAAGAGAGACTTGAAGTGGGCTGGAAATGGCACTGCAGCCCCAGCCAGGGGAGAACAAAGAGCCCTTTCAGGCCATTTGCAGAGTTGGCCTCTTTGTCTCCCTGTGTTTCCAGTGGGATGCCCTGGAGATTAAAGGCAAGGATGGCCTCCCTCAGAGGCATGAATGGGATGCAATTGTCCCAGAAAGAAGAGTTGTGGTGGCAGGAGAAACAGGGATGAGGTAACACCACCCACAAAAAAGCTGGGGACGTTTTATGGGGCCTGGCTTGCAAAATAGCCATGTGGGGGGTGACTGCTCAGAACCAGCAGTATTTCTGAGGGAAAAAAGGGAATATCCATGGGGAGAACTGCACTGGCAGGATCTCCCCTCTGCCAGGGGCTGTGGGGTGAGCACATGGAAGGTTTCCTGCCACAAACAATTCCTAAATCCAGCAGGAAGAAGGGCATGATTCCCAAAGCCTGGGGGTGACCATGCTCACACTCCTGGGGAGGTTTCCTAATGCATCCAAAGTGGAAATCAGCAGGAGAAGTTGGAATTATTCCCCTTCCTGACACCTTCCACTGCTGGGGGAAGGTGGGGAGGTCCCAGCTCCCAATTCCAGGCTCTTTATCCCTGCTCCAGCTCCTGGGCAAGGATACAGGAGGAGGAGAGCTCTGAAAGCTCCTCACCGGAACTTTTCTCCTTCCAAAACCATTCCTGGATTTATTTCAAGTACAAGGGAATGCAAGGATAGGAGAAGAGGCTTGGATTAGATGGGATTTTGGGAAATGGGAATTGTTCCCTGTGAAGGTGGGCAGGGGCTGGGCTGGAATTGCCAGAGCAGCTGGGGCTGCCCCTGGATCCCTGGCAGTGCCCAAGGCCAGGCTGGACACTGGGGCTGGGAGCACCTGGGACAGTGAGGGGTGTGCCTGCCCTTGGGATGGGATTTAAGGTCCATTCCCACCCAAACCATTCCAGGATTCTGTTTATTCCATGGAAATAATACCTTTAAAGCCAAACACATATATTTTCAAAGGCACAAATTTTCATTGCTCTGCGAATAGTTTTCCATCTCCAATTTAATGGAAACCTGCAGGAGCTCTGACAGGAGGCAGCAAATGGGGTGCAAGGAATGGGCTCCTCTGGAGCTCAAATAGGATTTGTTGGGAAGGGTTTTTTGACAACTGGGCTGCAGGAGCATTGTGGAGCTGCCAGAAGCATCAAAATGGAGGTGGAAAAAAAAAGGTGGATGAACTGAGGGGATTAAGCAGGATCTGGAGAGGTAAAAGCAGGGAAAAAAAAGCAGGGAAAAGCCTGGGCTGTAGGGATCTGGGAATGGTTCCAGCAGGACAGGCTGTGTATGGAGCTGGGCTCTGTCCCCATTGATGCCCCAGGATTGGGGTTTTTACCTAAAGGGGCTCCAGGAGAGCTGCAGAGGGATTTGGGACAGGGGATGGGGGACAGGACACAGGGAATGCCTTCCACTGCCAGAGGGCAGGGCTGGATGGGATATTGGGAAGCTCCCAGCTTCTCTGGGAACCTGTGCCAGTGTTTTACACCCAAATCATAAAAAATCTCTCCTTGCACACAGTTTAAACCAAACCTCCTTCAATTTCAAACCATCCCACTTCCTGTACCAACAGGTCCTCCTTGACCCTGGAAGAGAAGGACAGAGCCCTGGGATCCTGGGAATGAGGATGATTTTCTCTCATGTTCTCTGCAGCTCCAGATCCTCATTAGGCTCCATTTTCTTGGCTAATTGAGTTCCAGCTTAATGGACAGAATGCTCCTGAACTCCAAGTGCCGCATCCCAACGCATTAAGGTTTTCTGCTCAGATAAATAACTGCTCCAAATGCGTTCCCATTCTCCTGCAGGAATGGCAGGAGGGCCAGGAGAGCATTCCAACCTCCTTTAATTCAATAAAGAAACAGATGAGATTTTCTGGAAGCCATCCCACAGAATGGAGCAGAGATTCCACTCTGTGCCTAAACTCCAAAAAATACCCAGAAAAAGGAGCTTTTTAGGAGTCCTGGGATGGTGGAGCAGGACCCCAGCAGAAACCCCTTTGGGATGATGGAGCAGGAACCCCTGGAACGATGGATCAGGAACCCCAGGGATGATGGAACAGGAATCCCTTTGGAATGATAGAGCAGGAACCCCTGGAATGATGGATCAGGATCCGCATGGATGATGGAGCAGGATTCCCATGGATGATAGAATAGGAACCCTTGGGATTATGGAGCAGGATCCCCATGGATGATGGAGCAGGACTCAGCTTTAAGGTCCCTTCCAACCCAAACCATTCCAGGATTCTCCAACTCTGAAATTCCACCCCCAGCAGGTGTGGGATGTTTCAAGGCAGCAGTGGCGCCTCCCTGCTTGAGCCCTTGAGGTCTTTTCTGAGCACCTTTTGGGATTGGTTTGGAACTCTTAGAAATTTCCAGCCCTGCACCACCCCAGGCCAAGGAGTTCCAGCAGAAAAGCACCAGGAACAGTTTCCTGTTGTTTGTTTGAACTTTGTTCTTGGGCTGGGAATGGCCTGGGAACAACAGCCTCTTGTTCAGCATCCAGCCCCAGCCCTTTCAGTGCCCACTCTGCAGAAAAAAGGGTCACAAAGTCCCCTGCCAACATCCCAACATCCCCTTCCCGGAGCAAACCCCACCCAGGACAAGGAATTATTGCCAAGGAGAGGAAGAGGAGGTAGAATCCCAACATCCCAGCCCTGCAGCTCTCCCAGAGCCCCCACAGCTGCCGAGGTTTCCGTTTGCCCTGAGCTCCCGGCTCCTCTCCAGCCGGGTTTGTCCCCTGAGGGATGGAAGAGCAGGAAAAGGCCAAGTGCTGGGTTGTGGTGCCCAAGCCCATCCCTGGCTGCTCCTCCCACTCCAGGCAGCTCAACGGCTCTTAAAGCTTTGACAAAGCTCAGGATTTCCTCTGCTAAGCTCCTGCCCCCAAAAAACTTCCCCACTCAGCAGCATAAAAGGGTTAATTAAACATCCATGGCCCTGAGGAAACAGATCTGGGGGGGCGATTGGAGCTCACTGGAGCAAGGGGATTTGTCCAAAGAGGATTTTTCCAGCCCCAACAGTCACTCGGAAAAAAATTCCATGTCCTGACAGGAAATGCTCCCAATGAGCAGAGAGCTGGAGATTTGTGGGATCACTGCCCCAAATGCTGCTCCCTACAGGGATGAACCAGGCTGGAAAACTACAGAGGATTTTTGCTGTGGTCCAGCACAAATTTGGGCTGAAAATGTAGAGGCAGAATTGTTCCCATGGCTGTCCCTGCATGTGAGCCCAGCCTGCGGGAAAAAACCAACCCAGCAGCACATCCAGGGTCACTCTGGGATATTGGGAGCACATTCCCTTCTTCTTCCCACCATCCCCTTTCTCACATCCCCTTCCCCTTCCCAACATCCCTTTCCCACATCCCATTTCCCTTCCTCACATCCCATTCCCCTCATCCCATTCCATACTTCCTCTTCCCCTTCCCCACCTCCCATTTCCCACATTCTCTTCCCCACATCTCCTTCCCTTATCTAGGTTTGAACAGCCAGGTGTCTGCTAAGGAGGGCAGGAGCCTCCCCTGAAATGGAAAATGCAAACCCCTCCCTCTGAATTGTTATAAATTTGAAATTAAGGGGCTCTCAGGCAAACATGGGAGCAGGAATAACAGTTCTTTGTTAGGGAAGAAAATAAAAAGATAAAATAAACAATGCGGTAAACTAAAACAGCACTGGCAGGGTCAGAACACAACCTGGCACGCTGTGGGTCAGGGTGCTGCAGCAGTGCCATTGGAATGGTGGCTCAGCCCTCCTGGAGTGTCAGGGGTGGCTCTGCTGGAGCAGGGATCCTGCAGAAAGGTGGAGTCTTCCTCTGAAGCTCCAGGGGCAGAGGCAGCTGCTGCTCCTCTGGGAATCCAGTGGAGAGGCCGTGCTGGTGTTCCAGAAGCTCCAGATTATATCCGGGTAGGAATGCTTGGCTCCTCCCTCTGGGCTCACCTCTCCCAGTGGGATGCTGCAGTTCTCATCAGCCCTGCAGGGACATTCAATGGCCTCTTATCAGCAGGGGTCTCGCTGAGGGAGGAGTGGGTGTGGGAGAGATAAGGAGAACTGCCCACTGGACAGGAGACAGCTGCCACACACATGGCAAACAGAATACAATAGAATATATCCGGCCTTGCAATCTGGGACATCCCTACATCCCTTTCCCTACATCCCCTCCCACACTTCCAGGACCTGCCTGTGCCTCTTTCCCATCAGAAAAGAGAGGCCAATGTGGTTTTTTGGGCAGGAACCAGAGGATGGCTAGAAACAGACCCTAAAATCCATCATCAATGGGCACCTGGAAGAGAATTTATCCTGGCAGGAGAGCTGCTGGATTTATTCATCTCAAAGCTGCCTCCAGACAAGGAAAGGTTCATTTTGCTGCCTCTTCCTGAGCAGAGATTCCCAAATTCCACACTGTGCCCTCTGCCCCCATCCCATGCCATGCAGAATCCATGGATCTGAGCACCCAAAGTTCCTCTCAGGGTGTTCTGAAGCTCTCTCAGTGTTTCTTGACTGGAGAAACCCTTGGAGATCCCAGAGATCTCAGTGAGGCCCCACTAAACAGCAAATTTCCCTCTCCTGCTTTTCCTGGCTGGTCCTGCTGAACCAAAGCTTGGACAAAGGCTGGCTTTGTTCCCTGAGGGAATGGCACAGCGGGAATTTGCCTTTGAGCAGGATTGCCATGTGTTTATGGAGTGAAAGCAGAGCTGTTCCTGCAAGGACACCTCAGCTGTCCCTGCAAACCCAAGGTGCTCAGCTGGGATTGTATCTGAGCCTGGCAGGGAGCAACATCCTGTGCTTAAACCAAGAATTCTAGATGCTTTCAGCAACTCTGTTCCCAAAACAACCTCAAAACCAGCCTCTGTATAAATATTTCCATATTTTCCATTTCCATTTTTTCTTACATGTCAAGATCTCTCTGGAAGCTGTGGCTGCCCCTGGATCCATGGAAGTGTCCAAGGCCAGGCTGGACACTGGGGCTTGGAGCAGCCTGGGACAGTGGGAGGTGTCCCTGCCACGGCAGGGGAAATTGGGATGGGATTTAAGGTCTCTCGCAACCCAAACCATTCCCTGAGGGCACAGGCCCAGGCTCAAAGGTGTCCAAGAGCCCCAGCAAAGTGCAGCTCCAAGGAATGGAACATTTCAGCTCCAAGCCAGACAGGTTTACAACCACAGCTGGTCAAGGAAAGAGCTGGGGGTTCCCTAAACCAAATCCTAAAGAGCTGGGCTATTGAAAGTCAGGCTCAGCAACCCTCAACAAGGGCTGCTCATCCCAACATCTCCAGTGAGTCCTGGTTTCCCCAGAGGTTCATCTCCACCTCCCACCCCAAAACCACCCACAGAAGAAGCTCTTCCCCCGGAGCTTTCAGTCCTGGGTGGATGCCCAGTATTCCCTTAATCCAAACTGGTTCCTGCCTCGTGACCCCACGGCCTCCCCACAGCTGTTCCCTGGGACTTCAGAGCCAGTGTTGAGGTGCTGCTCTCGAGGCTCCATTGCTACTACAAAACCTGTGACACAGAACGCGTGACATGGAACCTGTGACACAGAACGCGTGACACAGAACGTGTGACACAGAATGTGTGACACCAAATGTGTGACACAGAACCTGTGACACAGAATGTGTGACACCAAATGTGTGACACAGAACCTGTGACACAGAACGTGTGACACAGAACATGTGACACAGAATGCGTGACATGGAACCTGTGACACAGAACGTATGACACAGAACCTGTGACACAGAATGCGTGACACGGAACCTGTGACACAGAACGTGTGACACAGAACATGTGACACAGAACCTGTGACACAGAACGTGTGACACAGAACATGTGACACAGAACCTGTGACACAGAACGCGTGACACAGAACATGTGACACAAAATGTGTGACACCAAATGTGTGACACAGAACCTGTGACACAGAACCTGTGACACAGAACGTGTGACACAGAACATGTGACACAGAACGCATGACATGGAACCTGTGACACAAAATGCGTGACACAGAACATGTGGCACCAAATGTGTGACACAGAACCTGTGACACCAAATGTGTGACACAGAACACATGACACAAAACCTATGAGACAGAACATGTGACACAAAGCGTTTGACACAGAACATGTGACACGGAACGTGTGACACAGAACATGTGACACAAAATGTGTGACACAGAATGTGTGACATAGAACGTGTGACACAAAACGTGTGACACAGAACATGTGACACAAAATGTGTGACACAGAATGCATGACACAGAATGTGTGACAGAATGTGTGACACAAAACCTGTGAAACAAAACCTGTGACACAGAACGTGTGACACAGAATGTGTGACACCAAATGTGTGACACAGAACGTGTGACACAGAACATGTGACACAGAACGCGTGACATGGAACCTGTGACACAGAACGCGTGACACAGAACATGTGGCACCAAATGTGTGACACCAAATGTGTGACACAGAACCTGTGACACAGAACATGTGACACCAAATGTGACACAGAACACATGACACAAAACCTATGACACAGAACCTGTGACACAAAGCGTTTGACACAGAACATGTGACATGGAACGTGTGACACAGAACATGTGACACAAAATGTGTGACACAGAATGTGTGACATAGAACGTGTGACACAAAACGTGTGACACAGAACATGTGACACAAAATGTGTGACACAGAATGTGTGACATAGAACGTGTGACACAGAACCTGTGACATAAAGCCTGTGACACAAACGTGTGGCCGCCCCATTCGTGCTGCTCGCTGACGGGCTGTAAATAATTAAACTTCAGCCAGACCTGTCCAAACAAACCAGCAGAGCCCCGTGGTGGCATCTTTGATTTTGTTTGTGGCTGTTCCTCCTGCTTTCTTTTGGTGCCCATTAATCCCAGTCTCTTACAGGGCTCCGGGATTCAGAGGACCACTAAAGGGAAGATCCCAAACCACCAGAAAATGAGATTTAAAGGACAAGAATCCCTTTGGGGACAGCTTGAGCCAGTGGCAAGGAGCTGGGTGGGCAGGGAGGAAGGGTGAGGGACAGGGATGCAGGCTCTGACCAACCTCACACCCCTCATTCCTGCTCCTCCCCTGAGCTTTCCTCACCCTAGCTGTTCAAAATAATCCCAGGGAGATCCCAAACCTCCACAGAAACAGGATTTAAAGGATGAGCATCCCTTATCCCTTTGGGGACAGCACGAGCCAGTGGCCAGGGTGAGGGACAGGGACACAGCTCAGGAGGGCGGAGACACCAAGAGGAGACAGATCCGGGATGGACTGGAGTGTTCCAGAATTAGGATGAAGATTTGGGAATAAATTCCACCCTCTGAGGATTAGGGACAAAGATATTTGGGGTAAATTTTCCCTGTGAGAATTAGGTTGAAGATATTTGGAATAAATTCCCTCCTGTGAGGATTAGGATGAAGATATTTGGAATAAATTCCCCCGTGTGAGGATTAGGATGAAGATTCATGATTTTGGGGCAGCCTGGAGCCCTTCAGAGACTGAAATTCCAGAAATTCCAACAGCTCCTCACTGCAGCTCCTGGCAATTTTGGGGTGAAACAGGTGGTTCCAAACATGTAACAGATTTTGCTGCCAACAGGGGAATTTTCCCAGGCTTGGGAATGCAGGGAGCGATGCTCCGGCTGCACGTGGGAGATGAAGCGAGCTGGGAACACCAGGAAGGTTGTTAGGCGTTAATTAGCATTAATTACCCCTCCAGCAGCAGTCAGCCCAAGGGCCACCCCTGCTTTTCTCTGCCTCTAATTCGGTAATTGGAGAGGAGGGAAGAGGGAAGGAGAAAATGGGAGCTGAAGTAGAAATGGCTCCGCTGATCTGCTGAGTACTAATTGCCAGTTTGTTCGGGGTAAATTCCCTCCCAGGAGGATTAGGATGAAGATGTTTGGGATGAATTCCCTCCCAGGAGGATTAGGATGAAGATGTTTGGGATGAATTCCCCCTGGGAGGGTGGGCAGGGGCTGGGCTGGAATTGCCAGAGCAGCTGGGGCTGCCCCTGGATCCCTGGCAGTGCCCAAGGCCAGGCTGGACACTGGGGCTGGGAGCACCTGGGACAGGGGGAGGTGTCCCTGCCGTGGCAGGGGGGGATGGGATGGGATTTAAGGTCTCTCCCAACCCAAACCATTCCCTGTGGGCACAGGCCCAGGATCTGAGTGAAAAGGGCAGGACAAAGAGCCAGGAGAGAGAAGGAAAAGCAGGAAAATCCTTTGTAGGGAGGTTTGGAATCCCAGCCCCTCTGAGGCTCCGTCTCTGCCTGGTCCCTCTCCTCTCCTCCAGCTGTTCCTGAGCGGGACAAAGCCAGGAAAATGGGAAGCCAGGGAAGGGCAGCAGTCAGGATTTTCTCTGCAACTCGTTCCAGTTTGGACACACATCCTGAATTCCCTGAATCCTCTGAATCCATTGGAATATTTAAAAACCATTCTTTCTCCACTGGAATGCCCCTGCTGCCATCCCAGCAGCCTTGAAAGGGCACTGGAGTTCAGGGTTTTCCCTGAACCATGCCAGCGGGGCTGGGAATGTTGACGGAGCAGTTAAAGGAGAAAGGGAAAGGACGATTTTGAGGTGAGGGGTGGGGCTGGGTTTTCCTTCCAGACGAGACAGAGCCGGACACTTTGGAGCATTCCTCCATCCCTGCCCCTTCTCCCTGCCATATTCCCTGCCAGTGCCACCAGGGATGCTCCAGATGTGCCTGGGAACAAATGAGAGCAGAATGAGGCTGGAGAGGGCAAATATTTCCTGGATTTACCCCAAACAACATCCCCAGGCTGGGGCATTCCCAGAGCAGGGATCTCTCCCTGACACCTCTTGGAAAGCAGCAGGGGAGGAGCTGGAGGTGTTGGGATCCCACATCACCTTATCCTGGGAATCCCAAATTTTCCTTCCCTCCCTGCAGAGGGATTCCCTTCCCCACAGCTTCCAGAGCCTAAACCTGGCTGAGTGCTCCTCCCAAAACCCATTCAGGATGATCTGAGAGCAATTCCCATCAGCAGGATAACTGGAAAAGGGATGTTTTCCCTTTCACAGTGATCCCACGGATCCTCTCAGATCCTCCTTGGCTTTGTGACACCCCTCTCACCTCGGATAGGGAAACTGAGGCACAAAGAATCAGGGCCATTAAGATTGGAAAATCCCTTAGAAATTGCCACATCCACACTTTTTTTGAATCCTTAACACAGGGAATCAGCCACAGCCTCTCCAGCCTGTTCTTCCTGGAGAGCAATTCTGAGGGGGGAAATGGACAAACCATTTAGTATTAAAATAAAATATGAAAATCATTAAAATAAGCTGAACACCCCCTCCCCAAATTTACAACCATGGCAGAGCTGCCCCAGATGTTTTCTGAGCACGGGTGACCTTTTCCATGGAGACAGAGATGTTTATTCAGCCCAAACATGATGTGCCCGAGCCCAGGGGTCCTGGCAGGCCTTTTCCAATTTTCCTGGGTTTATGGAGAGCTCAGGAAGAGCTCGGGGCCCTCAGCCCAGCCTCCCATCCCTTCCAGAGGGAATTCCTGGTGCTGGATCCGCAGCAGCGCCGGGACCCCTGCCTGGGGTCTGGAGCAGCAGAGCTCGCTCAGCCGAAAGGTCAGGGGATGGAAATGGAACCACGGCCTGGAAAAAGGAGAATTCCCGAGACTGAGCTGTGCTTTACTCCGGGAAAATCCTTCCAGACAGCCCCATCCAGGACAGGGGCTGTGGGGACCTTCACAGCCCGGTCCTTCCGTGCCTCCTGATTGTCACCTGCCCTTGGATGTGGTGGCTTGCAAAGGCCTGGGGTGTGGGAAATGAATTTGTAGAACATGAATTTTTGAATTTTGAAAAGAAAATGAATTGTAGAAAATGGATTTTGTACAAATTCATTTCCCACACTGGGGGATTCCCAGCTCTCCATCCATCCATCCATGATTCCATCTCCCATCCATCCATCATCCATCCATCCATCCATCCATGATTCCATCTCCCATCCATCCATCATCCATCCATCCATCCATCCATGATTCCATCTCCCATCCATCCATCATCCATCCATCCATCCATCAGTCCATGATTCCATCTCCCATCCATCCATCCATCCATCCATCCATCCATCCATCCATCCATCCATTCCCCCATTCCCACCCTGCTGGGAACTGCAGAGGGAGGGAGGGAAGGAGGGAAGTGGCGGAAGGAAGGAAGTGGCGGAGGTGACGGAAGGAAGGAAGGAAGGAAGGAACGGAGGAAGGGAGAGGGCAGTGCTTCCCTGAAGATCCCACAGGAGGCAGAGCCTGAGGTGCTCCAGGAGGAGGGAATGGCCTCCAGCCAAGCTGGAGCTGCCTCGGGTGGGGACAGTGCCCAAACTGGGGTCTCAGGTCTGGGCTGTGATGCTCAGAGGTGACCCTGCCCCATGTCATGCGTGACCTGGCTCTCCGTGGATCCAGCCTGGCTCTCCTTGGATCCAGCCTGGCTGTGCAGCAGGATTTGCTCCACCATGGGGTCCCCAAAGTTGCCCCAGGCACAGCCTCCGTTCGCTGCTTCGCATTTCCAAAATTCAGGCTCTCAGAGGCACCAGAGCTCAGCGGCTTCCCCAGGGGCAGACCTGCCTGGGGGTGACAGCAGCACAAGGCTGGGTTCAGCTGAGCCGCAGGTCGAGCTCTGGGTCACAAAAGAGGAAACCAAAGCATTAAATCCCTGTGGTGTGGGACAAGAAAGTCCATGTGGGGCTCTTTTGATCCCATTCCCCTCAAATTCTTCATAAACATTGGGAATTTTGACATGGAATGACAACTCCTGTGCCAGCAGGGCTGATTCCACCCGAGCCACGAGCCAAGGGAAGGATTAAATTCCATGATTACCATGGGCAATCTGCATCCTACAGAAGTAGACAATTCCCTTACAGGATCCACAGGCTCCATTTTTGCTCATGGTGGAGTTTTTGGGGTGCTCTGTGCAGGGAAGGAATTGGACTCGATGCTCCCTGTGGATTCTTTCCATCGCAGAATATTCCATGATTTTACAACTGGAATTTTGAGCCATTTGCCAACTCCCATCTCCTCTGCCATGCTCCATCCGTGATCCCAATGGCTCTGCTGCTTGGCTGACCCAAATTTGAGGGTGTTCTCTGCGAGGAAGGAATTGGTATCGATGATCCCTGTGGATCACTCCCACCTCAGGATATTTCATGATTTTACAACTCCCATCTCCTCTGCCACGCTCCCATCCACAACCCTGATGGATCCAATTAGGAGCCAATTAGACCAGCAGGGAAAAACACACCTGGATTCTGTGGGAATAAAGAGCAGGAGAGCTGGGATCAAGCTCCTCCAGGAAATTCAACAAATGGAGCTTTGTGAAGATCTATGCTCCTTCTTCTTTTTTTTTTTTTTTCTTTCCACTTTCTTTTTTTTCCTCTCTTTTGGCTTCTTGCCATGCAAAGAAAATAAAAATCTGGGGCAAGGGGTGATGAGGAAACTGAATTTGTGATGAGGAAACTGAATTTAGGTCAATGAGGGGGAAAAAAACCCACCAGGCAAATGAAAGAGAAATGGATTTCCTTGGGATTTGAAGCGTTCCTTTAAAATCCTGGAAAATGAAATGGAGAAAAGCCCTGACGGGAAAGGTCATGGTGAAGCTGAAAGAGAACAGCGGGGTTTTCCTGCCCGAGTTTAACTGGGATGGGAGGAGGTTCAGGTATGAATCCATGATTTTCTCAGCTTCAGGAAGGGCAGAACGGCCATCCCAGTGCATCCTAGTGCATCCCAGTACCTCCCAGTGCATCCCAGTGCATCCCTGTACATCCAAGTGCATCCCTGTACATCCTAGTGCATCCCAGTTCACCCTTGTACATCCTAGTGCATCCCAGTGCATCCCAGTTCATTGCAGAGCATCCCAAAGCATCCCAGTGCATCCCAGTACACCCCAGTGCATCCCAGTTCATTGCAGAGCATCCCAGTACACTCCAGTGCATCCCAGTGCATCCCAATACCTTCCAGTGCATCCCAGTGTATCCCAGTGCATCCTAATATGTCCCAGTACATCACACTTCATCCCAGTACATCCCACTTCATCCCAATTCATCCCAGTGCCTCCCAGTAGACCCCAGTACATCCCAGTGCATCCAGGTGCATCCCAGTGCTTCCCAGTGCATCCCAGTATATTCCAGTACATCCCAGAACATCCCAGTACATCCCAGTGCATCAAAATACAACTCAGTACATCCCAGTGCACCCCAGTACATCCCAGTTCATCCCAGTACATCCCAGTGCATCCCATTGCATCCCAGTACATCCCAGTGCATCCCAGTGCATCCAGGTGCATCCCAGTGCTTCCCAGTGCATCCCAGTGCTTCCCAGTGCATCCCAGTGCATCCCAGTGTGTTCCAGTACATCCCAGAACATCCCAGTACATCCCAGTGCACCCAAATACAACTCAGTACATCCCAGTGCACCCCAGTACATCCCAGTTCATCCCAGTTCATCCCAGTACATCCCAGTGCATCCCAGTGCATCCCAGTGCATCCCATTGCATCCCATTTCATCCCAGTGTATCCCAGTGCCTGGTGGAAGGCAGAACAAACCTTTCTTGGTGTGCCACTCTCTTTTCCTGGGAATTCCCAGCCCTTGGGAAGCTGATTCCCGCCTGGCCGATGTCCATCCCACCTTCCAGTGCTGCCCGCTCCAGGCAGGAACCCTTTTCCATGGATTTCAGGTGCCAGCACCCCCTGGCAGCCCCGAACTGGGACTGGGAAGGGCTCCCTGATCCCCAGAGTGCAGGAGCGGGGCAGGAGCCCTCCGTGCTGCCGGGCAGGAGGATTTTCCATGTGCTCCATCCATCCAGGAAGATCCAGGAGAGGAGAAGCTGGTTCTCCTGGACCTCCAGGATGTCCCCCAGAACAGCAGGAATGTCCCAAAACATGTCCCAGCTGGTTTCCAAAACATCTGGGGGGGCGCTGGAACAACCTCAGAGCTCCAGGCGGGAAAGCCGAGGGAAGGTTATGGAATAAGAGCCAAACAAATCCCAAAACATGTCTGGAAAGAGGAAAAGCAGACACAGGGCCAGCACAGCCAGAGCCAGGGCAGGGCAGGGAGGGGAGGAAGAGTCACAGAGGGAATCTTTGAGGATTTTCCATTCAAGGGCTCCGGGAGGGAGGTAATTCTTGTGTCTGCCTCATCTCCTGCTGCGATTAATTCAGCAATAACAAATTCCCACTCTGGCTCATCAGCCATGCTCTTCCTTTCACGGCTGCTTTCCATCAGCTCATCCATATTGAAATACCCTGGATCCGGAGCTCCGGGAGAGCTCCCTCCTGGAAAAGCCACGCTCCGGCGGAGCCCAGCGCTGCCACGGTGACAAAGGACAATCGTTTGACTCCGGGACAAAAATCCATGGCTGGCTTCACATCCAGGCAGCCAAAATTCCCCACTTTCCTACGGCGTTTTGAACGGTTTTCCAATAAAATGCTGCCGCATAACGTTGGATATTTCAATCTCAAAATCACTGATGGACCAGTTCACGCTCCAGCGAGTATTGGACCATCACATCCTGCTCGGACAGGCATGGAAAGGGATTTGTGCAATTCCCAGGAGCTGAGGGAGGTCCTGGTGCCTGGCACAGAGCGGTTCCTTCCTCCGGAGCCGCCAGACTCCGCGGATTCCCCAAAAACACCCCGGCAAACAAACAAAGCCACCCGCGGGGAGCGCGGCCCGAGCCCGGCGGTGAATCCCGGGAATCCGGCCGGGATGTCAGCAGGTGGTGCTCTCCACCTGGGAGCGTGCCGGGAGCCGGGCTGCAGGAAGCTGCTGATGCCCCAGGTTTAGCTTTTCTATTTTTCAGATTCTGTGCTGCTTTAGTGTGTGGGTCTGAGCTTCACATTATGGGATGGTGAGCTCTGCACAGAGCAGGGAGACAAAACAATTCCTGCTCCAGCTGGGCACCAAGGACAAATGATCCAAATCTCAGCCCAGGAGCACAAACAGCGTGGGCTGGAGAGAGAAAAACAAGCAGGGTGGGAGTGCCTGGGCTGGGGCTGGAACGGGACAATGAACTGCAAGGTGCAAATGGAGCAGAGCTGATCCAAGGGAGAGACCCCGTGCCCGCTCGTGCATTTTGGGACCATTTGGGTTCACCTTGGGTGCAGCCCTGGCTGGGCTCTGGTGCTGCCCAAGGTGGATCCATGGATCCATTATCCTTTCAATAAATCCCTGCTTTATTCTTTAGCTCTGTCCAGCCTCTGTCCCAGAGAAGCCTTCCCAAGGCATCAGAGCCAGATGCAATTCAGGACTGCCCCGGCTCAGGGTCCAGCTGGGTTTGGCTGCTCCTTTCCCACTGCCACATCCCAGCCTGGGATGGAATTGGAATTGGAATGCCAGAATTGCTGAGGTGGGAAAAGAGCTCCAAGGACATCATAGAGTCCCAGCTGTGCCTGATCCCCACCTTGTCCCCAGCCCAGAGCTCTGAGTGCCACATCCAGGAATTCCTGGGACACCTGCAGGGATGGGCACTCCAACCCTCCCTGGGCAGCCCCTGCCAAGGCCTGAGCTCCCTTTCCATGGGGAAATTCCTGCTGTGCCCACCCTGAGCTGCCCTGGCCCAGCCTGAGGCCACTCCTTTTATCCTGTGGGTGGTTTTCTGGGAGAAGCCGACCCCAAATCCCACCCCGATCTGGTGGGGTGGATCCAGAGCTGTCCTGGAAGCAGGGAAATGAGCAGGAAGTGGGTTCAGGTTCTTCCCTATCCTCCCAGCCAGTCCCATCTGCTCCCTATCATCCCTCAGCTCTATACCAGGGGCATTGACACCCTGCAGATCCCAAAAATGTGGGATCCTGAAGGGATTCAGCTCCAGGAGGAGCGGGATGCTCCCAGCTGGGCACTGCGAACAGCCAGGGGATGGGAAAAACCAGAATTCCAAACCCAGCCTAACTGATCTGGAGCTCCTGAAGAGCAAACAGGGAGCCTGAGGTGGCCAAAGCTGTGACATTTCCATGGAAATATCCCAAAATTTCCTTCTCCAAGCATGCAGGACTCAGTGCTGGTGTCCTCAGCTGGTTTTAAGGGACTCCACTGCAGCCTCAAACTGAATTTGGGGTTTCTGAGACAAATCCTCAGCCAGGGCAGCTGGGAGAACCTGGGAGAAGCTGCCAGACTTCCCAACCCTCTGGTGTTCCTGGCACACTTTCCCACCCTCCTGGCCAGCTGCCATCTCTCCTTCCCAGGCGTTTCCAGCCATTTCTCAGGGACATTTCTGCTGTCACAGGCTGGGAGAGCAGAGGATCCCACATCACCCCCGGAGGGCTCCTGGAGCTGGGCTGGGGCCGTGAGGAACAGGGCAGGAGGGCTTGGGGGAAGAGCTGATATTGCCAATATTGATAAGATATTGCCGATATTGCCAATATTGATAAGATATTGCTGATATTGCCAATATTGATAAGATATTGCCGATATTGCCAATATTGATAACTCCTTAGGAAAGCCTTTGGCACAAAGGCAGGGGGATGAGGGGATGAGGCTGGCAGGGACAGGGACAGGGACAGGGACGAGGCTGGAAGGGACAGGGACAGGGATGAGGCTGGAAGGGATAGGGAGAGGACTAGAAGGAACAGGGACCAGTATAGGGCTGGAAGGGACAAGGACACGGCTGGAAGGGACAGGGACAGGGATGAGGCTGGCAGGGACAGGGATGAGGTTGGCAGGGACAGGGCTGGCAGGGACACGGCTGAGGCTGGCAGGCTGCTGGCCCATCCCACCTCTGGAATATTCCCAGCTCCTGATGAATTTTTCACCAGGCCTGAAATATTCATGGCTGGAGTTGACCTTTTTTGTTGCTGCTCCATCACCACAGCTGCCTGGGATCCGGGATCCTTCCAGGGACGTTTCCTGAGCCTTGGGAAAGGCACAAATGCCACCAAAGCCGCTCCCAGCATGCCCAGGGACAGCCCTGAAGGTTGGTGTCCCCCCAGCATCTGTGGGAGCTCATTCCAAGATTTGGGAAGCGCTGCCACTGATCTGGGTCACAGCTCTCAGAGCCATCCCTCTGCCCAAACTGTTCAGGATTCTTTTCAATTCCAAGGATTTCACTATTCCCAGGCTCTGGCAGGTGCTGGAGCAGGACATGCAGAGGGTGGGGAGGCCCTGGAAGAGATTCCCAGAGCAGATGTGGCTGCCCCTGGATCCCTGGCAGTGTCCCAGGCCAGGCTGGAGGGGGCTGGGAGCACCTGGAACAGTGGGAGGTGTCCCTGCCACGGCAGGGGGACTGGATGAGGATTAACGTCTATTCCCACCCAAAGCATTCCATGGCTCTGTGATCCTGAAGTGGGAAAGATCCAGAGAGGGAAGCAGAATCCCTCATCCCATAGGGAATGGCAGAGAGGAGTCCCAGCAGGGGAAGAGGTGGTACAGGTACCTCCAGTAAAGTCCCAGCACGATTTTTTAGAAATATTTGTCCCAAAATCGGCCAATGTCCTGGCCAGGGAATTTTCTGTGGTGGTCAAGGTCAGTGCTGGGAATTATCATCCTAAAACACCCAGGGAAGAAGGAATTTTAACATCAAGCACTGAGGACCAGCTGGGGCATCAGGAGAAATGGCCTCTACATCCCAAAGATCCCCAGGGATGAGGATAAAGGGCTTGGATTCCTGGGAATGGCCCCTTCCATTCTGTGCTGTGTCCTACCGCAAGTAAATAAAACCTGTCCCAAGCTTCGCTTTTAGGCCAGGCTTAAGTGTCCAGACAGGGATGATGCTCTGATCTCCACTTCTGGTGTCCTCAAATTTCCATCAGAGGGGTTTTGGGAAGAATGGAATCCCTGCTCTCCTGACTGAGGAACATTCCCAGTGCACAGGGACTGGGAGCTGGGCAGGGTTTGGTGCCAAAATCGTAAGTTCAAAGCCAAAATCAGGGATGGGAGAGGAGCAGAAGCTCCCCTGGGGCCTGGAAAGTTTTGGAAGCAAAGCTGCTGCTGCCCCAGCTGCAGGAGGGCAAGGGGCCTCTCGTCCCACTTCAGGACCGAGGTTTCCACCCAGGATTGGTCCTGGAGGAGCCCAGCTCAGCCCAGCTCTGCCCTCCCAGAGCTGCTCTGGGCTTTCCCACATCTGCTCTCCCTGGCAGGACCACCATTCCCCCCCATTCTGAGCCACCCCACACATCCTGAGCTCCCACCCAGCCCAGACCTCAGCGAGGTCCCGACCCTGGCCCGTGTCCTTCCTCACACGGGCACCATCGTTCGCTGGCTCTTGGCTTCCTTTTCCCACCTCTGCTGAGGTCAGGATTGAAGGCACTCGAGATGATGATTCATGTTCAGACCCAGGTGTTTATTGTTTCTTATCTGGGTTACAGTCTCACAGCAGTGAGTTCTGCAGTTCTTCACTAAAAAGGCACAAAATGCCCAACAATCCTTCAACACTAGGCCTTTCAAGGCTAAACTGTCCAGTTCAGAAATGACACCTAAATTATTTTCACTTTTAACCCAATAACCAACCACCCCTGCCCTGCAATGCAGACTTTTTATCCAATTACACAAAACCACCCAAACCCATGGAGGAGAAGGAGAAGAAAAATAAAAGGAAGAAGAAGGAGAAGAAGGAGAAGAAGGAGAAGAAGGAGAAGAAGGAGAAGAAGGAGGAGAAGAAGAAGAAGGAGGAGAAGGAGAAGGAGAAGGAGAAGGAGAAGGAGAAGGAGAAGGAGAAGGAGAAGGAGAAGGAGAAGGAGGAGGAGGAGGAGGAGGAGGAGGAGGAGGAGGAGGAGGAGGAGGAGGAGAAGGAGAAGAAGGAGAAGGAGAAGGAGAAGGAGAAGGAGAAGGAGAAGGAGAAGGAGGAGAAGGAGGAGAAGGAGAAGGAGAAGGAGAAGGAGAAGGAGAAGGAGAAGGAGAAGGAGAAGGAGAAGGTCCAGCCACCGCCATAAAACCTCCATCTCGCTCTACAGATATTACTACATTCTAAACCCCAAACTCTAAGTTTCCCACCCTGTGACATCACACACTTCTATCCAGACTCCACACCCACAATCCCAGCTCTGTCATTCCATTCTGGAAGCTTCTCCACGGCCTCAGGTCAATGCAGTGCTCTCCTGGGGGTCAGTGCCTGCCAGCACAGCAAGTCTCACATTCTCAGTGACCGGGTCCCAACACAGGAGCAGCTGCAATTCCCAAAAAAACCCCACAGTCACCCGGCAGGAGCTGCCCCTTGGAGCAGGATGGCCATGGCTCCTGCGGCTCCCAGCCGGACGATCCTCAGCTGCTCTGCCACAATTCCGGCACGCCCTGAGCTGACTCGGAGCTCATTCCCAAAATCCAAAAAGCTCCTTTCCACTTCCCCCCTCTGATCGTTTCCCCCCTTCTTCTCCCTTTTCCAGCCCACTTCTTCTCTTCCCGCTGTTTTTGCCTCTCCCTTCCCCTCCCTGGCCTTTTCTCCCTCAGGAAGGAGCTGAGAACGGAAATCCCAGTTTTCCCAAAAGAGAATCCCAGTTTTCCCAAAAGGAAACCCTTGTTTTCCCGAAGTGAAATCCCTGTTTTACTAAAGGGAAATCCCTGGTTTCCCAAAGAGAAATCCCTGGTTTCCCAAAAGGAAATCCCAGTTTTCCCACAGGGGAATCCCTGGTTTCCCTTTGCTCCGGGGCTGTTTTACTGTCGCTCCCCGTGCCTGGAATTCCAGGGAAGTGGGAGGTTCCATCTCCCTGGCAGGGCCATCCATCACTCCTGGGACTCCCTTGGGGCCAACAAAAGCTGCTCCATGGGCAGAAGGAGGCAAGGAATAAATAATCCAACAGAAAACGTGGAATTCTGCCCACCCCCAGCGCTGAAGGATGCAGGGAGGGAGAACCAGCTGGCATTCCTGGGAAATCTCTGCTGAATCCTGGAAAAGTTCTGGCCAATCCAACCAGCAGGACGCCCAGAGGGCTTCAAAAATACACAGAAATAAAACAAGGAATATTCCTTGGGATCTGCTTCATTCGTAAAGCACCTCACACAAACCATCAAAAGACAATATCAGAATAGTATTTATATAAAATAATAATAACAATAACCGTAACAATAGCAATTATAACTTTACAAGTATTTTAATCATTAATTATATTATTATAGTAACAATTATTGTTAATAATTAGTAATTAAAATACAATAATTATAAAATAAATATTGTTATAATAATTATTACTAATTATCTTAACTAATAATAACATCCTTACCTACTTTAAAACCTCATCTTAATTATTTAATGTAGTTATTATAGTAATAATTATTATTGATGATAGTATAATAATGTTTATTATAATTATTACTAATTCTAATAACTATTATTATTAAATAAATGTAATATTTATTTTTACTAATTCTAATAACTAATAATATCCTTACCTACTTCAAACCTCACCTGTAAATATTATTTAAATTATTTCATTAATAATTGTTATTGATAATTATAATAATTATTAAAGAAATAATTATAATAATAGTGATTACTATTTTGAGAGCTGCTTTTTGGGATCTGAATTTTGGGATCTGCACTTTGGGCCTCAGGAATTGCATGAAGGTGATGGATGTATTCCCTAAAATTCGCATCCCTGAGGTATTGAGGGGTTTGAGGAGGCTCTGGAACCCTTCAGAGGTGGAAAAGTTCCTTTAAATTCAAAATCCTGAGGGCTGAGGAGGCCCTGGAGCCCTTCAGAGGCAGAAAAATTCCCTTAAATTCTCACCCCTAAGTACTGAAGGATTGGGATTGAGGTGACTCCGGAACCCTCGAGGGGTGGAAATATTCCCTTTAATTCCCACCTGAGGGGTTTGGGGTGAGTCTGGAACCCTCCAGAGGCTCTTCCCCATCCCAGAACACAGCTCAGAAATCCCTGAGGAGGATCCAGCTCTTCCTTCAGCCAGAGGGGCTGGTTTAAACCCGGCTTTGTTGGGCCGAGGTGAGGGATGAGCCCTGCCCAGCGCCGCTGCTGGAATTTACATCATCCAGAAATTAAAAGGGACAAAAAACCAACCCCTGATCCCCCTTTTACAACCCCTGAACCAGTCCAGAGACCCTGGAATCATCCCACAGCAACCAGGGCAGGAAATCAGTGCCACACAAGAAGATGAATCCCAGGGAAACAACTTTTCCTGGATGATTTTTGCCTGCTCTGAAGAAGAGAGTGAAAGGCACAATCAGTCTGGCTGAGCAGACGAGTGATTAAACCCGGCCCAAGAACAAAGGCCGAGTGATTAAACCCGGCCCAAGAACAAGGGCGGCTGATGAGGAGGGAGAGTGGATTTAGGTCACACTCAAAGGCCGGGAATAAATCCCACCCTCAGCCCAATTAGGCGGGTCCTGATTGAGGAAGGGAAAGGGAAAGAACATCTTGGGATGGGTTTGGGAGGATTTCCAGGCGAGCTTTAACCATTCCCTGCCCAAAACTCTGCAAAGGCTTTTCCAGAATTGGAATGAGGGATGTGGGATGAGCAGAGTGGATCAAAAGGTTTTTTTCCCATGAAAACCTGGAGCAGGTGAGGCCATGGTCGTGTCCTGCTGGAATATCCAGACCCTCTCCTGGGGACTGTTCAAAGGTGGAAATATTCCCTTAAATTCTCACCCCTGAGGAACTGGGGGTGTTGAGGTGGCTCAGGAGCCCTTCAGAGGTGGAAATATTCCCTAAAATTCCCAACCTTGAGATATTGGAAGGGTTTGAGGTTTTAATTCCAATTCAGCCCAGCTCCCCTTTGGAAAGCTCATGCTAAATCCCAAGGCAGGGCTTTCCCTCTGAATTCCAGGCAGCCTGGCTGGGTCTGGGAAGAGGCAGGATCCTGGTTTTCTCCAGAAAACAGATGGATTTTCCCTGTTTGGATTTTCCAGAGAGCCCTAAAGTGCTTCCCTCTCCAAAGGACAGCAGGCAGGAAGGATGGGAGTCCGGAAATCCTGGAGCTGCTCTGGGCACCAGAGCCTGAGGGATTCTCCCTGGCCATGGATTTCCTTTTATCTTTCCCATTAAACTGTCTCCAATGCTCTTTTCTGTTCCTTTCCTCTCCACAGGCTCCAATCCCTCAAATTCCGGTGCCAAATGACCATGGAACATCCTGTGCCATCCCTGGCTCAGCTGCCCGGGGAAAGGATCCCAGTCCTGGCACAGTTTGGGTTTGGTGACATTTGGGAACTCTTGGGAGGGGAAAACCTCCAGTTCTTCCCATAAATCTCCAGGATTAACCCAAAGCTGAGGAGGGAAGGGAAGGGAAGGGAAGGGAAGGGAAGGGAAGGGAAGGGAAGGGGGAAGGGAAGGGAAGGGAAGGGAAGGGAAGGGAAGGGAAGGGAAGGGAAGGGAAGGGAAGGGAAGGGAAGGGAAGGGAAGGAAGTTTTAAGGCTCTTTCCAACCCAACCCATTCCCTGGTTCTGGGATAACATTGCCAGCCAAATCTCCTTCCTGAGCTTGCTCTGAGGTCAGAGGGTTTTTTGCTGTTCTCTCCCTGGATATGACTTGGCAGCTCCCAAAATTGAATTTGAAAGATCCTGAAAGATCCATTTTGAGAAAATGTCAGTTGGAAAATCCAACTTCTTCTGAAAAAATCCTGGGGATGAACTGCAGAAATATCGGGGTGAGGATGGAAAATCCTGAATCCCACAGAGGGAAAACTGCAGGGATGGTTTGGGGCTGTCCTCTGGTAAAAATAGAGCAGGAAATCAACATCCTAAATAAAAGATGAGAGCAGGCAGGGAACAGCCAGGTGAGCCAGGGGAGGAGCTTATTCCAGGGGTAATTCCAGCACAATTCCTTTCCCACTGAGGGACCTGAAACCCGGCATTGTCCACGCTGTGGCAGCCCTCAGGACACACTGAGGAAAGGAAACAGCCCTGGAGCTCCCACCAGGATGAGTTCACACCAAAGAGGACACAGAAAAGCAGCAGGAGGTGTTTGAGCTCCGGGGCAGTGACAAACCAGGGCTGACAGCCCGGCTCCCGCTGCCATCACGCTCCCTGAGCACACATCCCACGGGATTTCCCTCTGGATAGAGCCTGTCACCGGCTCTGCAGCAGGTTTGGATCCGAGAGGGATCAGGGGCAGCTCCCGGTGCCTGGAGGAGGCTGCTCCAAGGGAAGATCATCCTCATCTTCCTCACGCCTGGAACACCCTGGACCTGCGCCAACCACTTTTTCTCAATCCTGAATTCCAGCCCAGTGAATTCCAGAGGTGAATTCCAGCTTTCATATCCAGAAGATTTGGGACAGATGTGTGGCTGGCTTGAAGTAGCTTCATGGAAATCTTCCCTTCACAGGAATCCTCCCTCTATGGAAATCTTCCCTACACGGAAACCTTTCCTTCATGGAAACCTTCACTTCATGGAAGTCGTCCCGACATGGAAGTCTTCCCTTCGTGGAAGTCTTCCTTACACAAAATTCTTCCCTTCACAGAATTCTTCTCTTCGCAGGAGTCTTCCCTTCATGGAAATCTTCCCTTCCTGGAAATCTTCTCTTCATGGAAATCTTCCCTTCACAGAATTCTTCTCTTCACAAGTATCTTCCCTTTACGGAAATCTTCCCTTCCCAGGGATCTTCCCTTCCCAGGGATCTTCCCCTCACGGAATTCCTCCCCATCAAGGAGCCTGAGTTGATCATTCAATGCTGAGCATCCCTGGGCAGCCCTTTCAGTGCTTACGGGTTCACTGCGGGATGAACTGGCCACGTTCCCCCGGTCCCTTCCCATCTCCCCTGAAATCCCACTGGGAAAAAGCGTGGAGGGTGCTGGGCAGAACTGGGGAATAACTGGAATAAAAGGGAGGCAGGAGCCAGGCACTGGAGCTGAGATGTGTGGGGATGGAGGAGCACAGGGAAAACCCCCCCTGGGGCTGCTACAGCAGCAATTGTAGAGGAAATGAGACACACGTGGGAATTTGTTCAGGAAGAAATCCTTCCCTGGGAGGGCTGGAGCCCGCTGGGAGAGCTGGGGGTGCTCCCCTGCAGAGGAGAAGGCTCCAGGGAGAGCTCAGAGCCCTTGCAGGGCCTGAAGGGGCTCCAGGAGAGCTGCAGAGGGACTGGGGACAAGGCCTGCAGGGCCAGCACACAGGGAATGGCTCCCAGTGCCAGAGGGCAGGGCTGGATGGGATCTTGGCAATGAGGAATTGTTCCCTGGCAGGGTGGGCAGGGGCTGGGCTGGAATTGCCAGAGCAGCTGGGGCTGCCCCTGGATCCCTGGCAGTGCCCGAGGCCAGGCTGGATGAGGTTTGGGAACCCTGGGACAGGGGGAGGTGTCCCTGCCGTGGAATGGGATGGGATTTAAGGTCCTTTCCGACCCAAACCATTCCAAGAGTTAATGTAACAAACCATGGTGAGTACAACACATGCATTTCACGATTTCCAAAAATAATCGATTATTTTCTGTGGGAATTAGCAATCAGATGGAAGAGGCAGTTCCTTCCTTCAGAATCCCACACATCCTCGCCACACCTCCTGCAGGCAGCCGCGGAGGGGGCTCCTGGCTCCACACAATTCCCGATCCAGTGACCTGTTTACGAGCCGGGGATGCCGCTGGGAACTGCCGGCAGAGCCTGGCCCTGGCTGGGCTGCGGGGACACTCCCACAGGGGAGTTCCTGCCGGGATCAGCCCCGCTCCCTGGCACAGAGCAGGGCCCCGGCGTGTGCCCGAGCTGGGGACACTGCAGTGGCACAGGGAGTGTCCCACCAGGGCTGGGAGTGTTCCAGCTCATGGAATCACAGAATGGTTTGGGTGGGAAGGGACCTAAATCCCCTCCAGTGCCACCCCTGCCATGACAGGGACACCTCCCCCTGTCCCAGGTGCTCCCAGCCCCAGTGTCCAGCCTGGCCTTGGGCACTGCCAGGGATGCAGGGGCAGCCCCAGCTGCTCTGGCAATTCCAGCCCAGCCCCTGCCCACCCTGCCAGGGAACAATTCCTCATTGCCAAGATCCATCTATATCCTATCTACACCTCCTTTCTCTTAGTTTGGATCCATTTCCCTTCCTGTGTCACTCTCCTGAAGACCCTGCAGAGCAGCCAGAATTCCAGAGGTCACAGCCACACTGACCCCACAGCTCAGCCCAAACTTTAAATGGGAACTCCAAACCTTTAATGGGAGCTCCAAAATTTTGTTGGGAACTCCAAACCTTTATTTGGAACCCCAAAATTTCATTTGGAACCCCAAACCTTCATTGGGAACCCCAAACCTTGATTGGGAACTCCAAAATTTCATTGGGAACTCCAAACCTTCATTGGGAACTCCAAAATTGTATTGGGAACTCCATATTTTATTGGTAACTCCAAATAATGCCTCCCCAGCCCGCATTCCCTGCTTTGGCACCTCAGGGATGGCTGCTCTTCCCTGGATCCTGGAGTGGAGCAGGATGAGCTCAGCCAGCCCTGCCAGCCCCATCTTCCTTGGACCTGAGCACGATGAACTCCCCAGGTGTCACTTTTAGGGGGAATTTGCTCCTGGAAAATGTTCCTAAAAGCAAAATCTCCCTCCCAGGGGGTTCACAGCCAATCCCACACCCCTGAGCCCCCTGAGCCTCCCCCCAGTCAAACCCCAAGAGCTGCAGGAAAAGGGAAAACAAAAGCAACTTCCCAGAGTTGTGTTGGGAAGCAGGAGATTCCCATAAATCCTCTGATCAACATCTCTGGATAACTGGGGGTTCCCTCACTTTTCCAGGGAGGATTTCAGCCTGTCCAAGCCCACAGAAACACAGCCCACGTTGCCTCCTAAATCCTGGAATTAGAGGAATCTGTCTGTTCCAGACAGATCGTAGCAAAAAACATGGGGAAAAGACAGGGAAAAAGACAAATATCCCACAGGAAAAGGTGATTTTTCCACCACACACGGCAGGAGGGCCCCTCCAGGGATCTGGCAGCAATGGAAACACCACCTTTGGACAGGATTCTTTATCTGCTGCCCAATTAAATCCCTGGCCCGTTTAATCAGGGAGGCAGAGCCAGGGCCGGTGTCCCCGGGGAGGTTTCGTGGGAAGCAGGGCTTGTCTCTGGGAGAAGCAGGGAAGATGTATTCCAGCTGCAGGCACGCTGAAGGATTTGGCAGGAGGGCACAAAAAAGAGGTTCCTCCATGGAAAAATATCGGGATGTTCAAAGATGAACTGGGCTGGCTTTTAAATGTATTGATTTTCCAAGCAGAGAGAAATAAATGTTGTTATTGATGGTTCTGCCCCAAAACAGGACACAAAATTCCCGATGAGCTTAAAGCAGGAGGGGAAAAGGTTGGGATGAGGGGGAATATCCTGTCAGGTGGAGTCTGGGAGGAGGTTTGGAATATTTGGTGAATCCCTGAGGGAGAAGGAATTTTTTTCCTTGCTCCTTCCAGCAGCACCCGCTGGGAGGAAAAACAGGAGCAGCCCCAGGTCCCACCTCTGGAAAATGCTTTGGATTCAGGGGGTTCTTCCACGGGGACAAATATCCCAATGTTACAACAGCCAAGGAGTGCTGAGGAGCTACAGCAGTGTAAATAAAATAAAATAAAACAAAATAAAATAATAAAATAAAACAAAACAAAAACAGGGGCAAAAAAAAAATTAGGGGCAAATAAAACCAGGGGCAAATAAAGTAAACCAGGGACCAAAAAAAATCTGACCAGAAGGAAAAGCACAGAGAAAAATGCTTTGAACTCCTCTGGACGGATAAATCCTTCCACAGGGAGAAACATCCTGATGTAACACAAGCCAAGGAATGCTGAGGAGCTGGGGCAGAGTGGGAAACAAATAAATTCATCCAGGGGCAAAAAAAATTAAAAATCTGCCCCAGCAGGAAAAGCACAGAGAAAAATGCTTTTCTGCCAGCAAATCCAAGCAGCCTCTGGGAGAGAAGCAGCTGAATTTATCTTTATTTTGGAGATAAAGATGAGGCTAAAATTCCTGTTGAACATGATCCAAAAAGGCAGATAATGCCCAGAGTGCATCTCCAGAGTTTTATAGCCTTAGGCTGGAGGAGAAAGGGAAGGGGGAGCTCCTGGGGAGGGAGATTTGGGTTCCAGGGAGGCAGATTTGGGTTCTGGAAGGGAGATTTGGGTTCAAGAGAGGCAGATTTGGGTTCCAGGGGGGCAGATTTGGTTTCCAAGGGAGGGAGATTTGGGTTCAAGGGAGGGAGATTTGAGTTCCAGGGAGGCAGATTTGGATTCTGGGAAGGCAGATTTGGGTTCCAAGGGAGAGAGATTTGGGTTCAAGGGAAGCAGATTTGGGTTCAAGGGAAGCAGATTTGGGTTCCATTGGAGGGAGGTTTGGGTTCTGGGAAGGGAGACTTGGGTTCTGAGGAGGCTGACCTGGGTTCCAGGGATGGAGATTTGGGTTCCAGGAAGGAAGATTGGGGAGGCAGATTTGGGTTCCATGGAGGCAGATTTGGGTTCCAGGGCTGCCCAGAGCCGCATGGAGCCGACTCCAATCTCTGGGATTTTTAATGTGCAGATTGACTGGGGCTGTCTCAGCGAGGAGTTTAAGGAATCAGCATCTGGGAAAAAGAAGTCTGGAGTAATTGAAACTGGCTGCAAGCAAAGGTCAGGGAGTTGAACGTGGGCAAGAAGTGATGAGGGGGGCCTGGAAAAGGGCTGGGTTTGTGCAGGGCCAGAGGATTTCCTGCCAATATTCCCTGGGTTTTCTTCCCTGTTTTTATTCCCTGCATTTCAACCTGCTGCTTCCCCCTAAACCACAGTGGGCGTGTGGGGGATGCTCAGCCCACACCAATCTGAGGGTGCCAGGTTTTCCTCTCCTCCCACGATCCATGAGATCCCCCGGGCTGTGAGAGGGGAAGGATCCTGTCCCACAGAGGCAGCAAGGTGATGCGTGATTCACAGAGATGGATTCTGATGGATTCTCCTGGAAGAAAACCCAAATCTCAGCTTCATCCCCTTTGTCTGGCCCAGAGGAGCAGTTAAGGCAACATTTAACCTGCACTGATTTGGGGGATTCCAACTGTTTAATGGCTTTGGTGTTTAATGGCTTTGGTGTTTCTCAAAGCCTGGCATGACAGAAACCATTTGGGGAAAACATTTTTGAGGGTTTTTCCCTGCTTTTTGTGGAGTTGGAGTGCAAGGTTGCCCAGCACGAGGGTCTCTGGTGACCTGCTGGTGAAAGGGATGCTCCATGGCAGAGGAGAGGACAGAACCAATTAGGAATGAGATTAAATCACCCCAAATTGTGCAGCCAGGAGTGATCCCTGCTCCAGGCCCAGCTGTGCATCCAAGCCCACATCTGGAAGAGCTCTGCACCTTCTCTGAGGAAGAGCTCCAGCAGCTCTGGCACCAACGTGGCCATGGGACACCTTGGCCACAGAAAGGCAGATTTGATCCAGACTTGACATTAAACCAGCCTCAGCTCAGCCCATGCAGAAGGCAAATCTCAACCCAGTGATTGGGATCATCATCCGAGCTTGGAGCAGCACCAGGTTCCCAGTGCAGGGACATTCAGAGATGCCAAACCCCTCAGCTCAGCATGTTCAGATCCCCCCCAGGCCAAACCTGGAACTGCTTCACCCCCTGGAGCTCCCACTTAATTCCCAGCAGCTCTGGGATCCTCCAGGTTTGGTTTTACAGACTGAACTTGTCTCAGGCTCACAGATTTACCTGGGCTGTGTGTTCTACCCCCACCTGTCAGAGCTGGGGCAGCTCTCTGCTGCTCACGGGGCAGTTTTCTTTCTCTCTGCCACAGCCAATCCTCCCTGCAGGAGATCTCTGCTGCTCATGGCCACTGAGTGTCCCTGCAGGGCTGATCCAATTCCATCATCCCATGGGGAGATGCTGCGCCCAGGGCAGGAGCCAAGCATTCCTCCCTGGATCCAATCTGAGCCTGGCAGCAGCACAGCAGCCTTTGCCCCCTGCATTCCCAGAGGAGCAGCTTTCTCCTGCCCTGCATTGCCAGAGCAAGAGCAGGCCCATCTCCAGCAGCCCTGGAGCTGCAGAGGAAAACTCCAGCCTTGTGCAGGATCCCTGCTCCAGCAGAAGCACAGCTGGCACTGCAGGAGGGCTGAGCCACCATGGAATGGCACTGCTGCCACCAGCCTGAGCCACAGCGTGCCAGGGCCTGCTCTGACTCTGGCAGGGCTTTCTTTGTACTGTTGCATTTGTATTTTTAATTTCCCTAGTACAGAACTGTTATTGCTATTCCCATATCTTTGCCTGAGAGCCCCTTAATTTCAAAATGACAATAATTCAGAGGGAGGGGGTTTGCATTTTCCATTTCAGGGGAGGCTCCTGCCTTCCTCAGCAGACACCTGGCTGTTCACACCAGAGGGTCAGGGCTGACCCCTTGAAATTTTTACCCCACCAAAGCTGAGCTGCTTTTCCTGAGCTCTTCCCACAGCTTTTAATCCAGGATGCCTCAATCCACAGAGAAAACACTTGGAAAAATGGGAGCTGATGGAAACAGAGGCTTCACCAGGCAGCTCTGGGTGTTACAAAGAGGGGCAGCACCTCCAGCCACCCCATAAAATCCCCATTTCTATGGATTTCTTTGTGCTCAGCCGCTGGCACTCAGGAGCCACATCTGAGTGTTAAAATCCCAATTTGTTCCGAGCACAGCAGCCACCGGAATGCCTCATCCCATTCTGCAGCACCCCAGGATGCTCTGACAACGAGCCAGGCGCTGTTCCCAATTACAGGAGTGCCAATTCCCAGCTGAGCCCTCCGGGAGCAACGCTGGGAGCTGCTGGAATCACATCCCAGGATTTGCATGGGGAAGGATGACTGGGAAGCTGGGATGGGTCTGGCTGGAGCTTTTTGTGGATGTGACAGCCTGGTCAGAGAGAGAGAAAGCTAGATAAGTGTTCCCAGAATTGGCCTGGGAAGCTTTAGGAAGCTGGAGATTAACAGTGATAGCCAAATATTAAAACAACCTGCAGGTGGTGTTTTTCTAACAATCTGTTTTGCTGTTTTTCTCATGAGGTTTTTTAAAAGGGGTGTCTTGGTAATTAGCCAGTCATGTGAAATGTGTTGATTAAATGACCAATCAGGTCCACCTGTAGCAAACTGAGATATAAAAAAGAGAGCATGAAATAAACAAGGCTTTTGCCACTTTGCCTTCTGCTCCGGCTCTGTGCCACCTCTGACTTAATGGTGACAGTTTTTCATCCCCTGGGCACTGCTGAAACCATCAGGTGGCATTGCCCGGGCTCTGGCTGGAAGAGGTTTGGCAAACTGAGCTCACTCCCTTTTCCAGGATTTCTCTTTGGTTTTCAGAGGTGTCACCCTAAACTTAAACCAAGCAGTTGATTGATTCATTCCTTGAGAAAGGCTTGTGTCTACATATTTTAATATTCTTTAATGAAGTTAATGTTATAAATATGTTAAAAACATATGGGAAAGCAAATTCCACTATTCATTTATATTATTTTTTTATCCTTGTCTTATAAAAATTGAAATCATATTATGTAAATACATTGAGTGTTGTAAAATTCAAAAGAGAAGGCACTCTGTATTTACAGAATCAATATCCTAACAGTGCCCATGTCTTTGTTTGATAGAAATGCTCACACAAACACAGATGTGTCTTGGTTTGAACAGCCAGGTGTCTGCTGAGGAAGGCAGGAGGCTCCCCTGAAATGGAAAATGCAAACCCCCTCCCTCTGAATTATTGTCATTTTGAAATTAAGGGGCTCTCAGGCAAAGATATGGGAATAGCAATAACAGTTCTGTACTAGGGAAATTAAAAATACAAATGCAACAGTACAAAGAAAGCCCTGCCAGAGTCAGAGCAGGCCCTGGCACGCTGTGGCTCAGGCTGGTGGCAGCAGTGCCATTCCATGGTGGCTCAGCCCTCCTGCAGTGCCAGCTGTGCTTCTGCTGGAGCAGGGATCCTGCACAAGGCTGGAGTTTTCCTCTGCAGCTCCAGGGCTGCTGGAGATGGGCCTGCTCTTGCTCTGGCAATGCAGGGCAGCAGAAAGCTGCTCCTCTGGGAATGCAGGGGGCAAAGGCTGCTGTGCTGCTGCCAGGCTCAGATTGGATCCAGGGAGGAATGCTTGGCTCCTGCCCTGGGCGCAGCATCTCCCCATGGGATGATGGAATTGGATCAGCCCTGCAGGGACACTCAGTGGCCATGAGCAGCAGAGATCTCCTGCAGGGAGGATTGGCTGTGGCAGAGAGAAAGAAAACTGCCCCGTGAGCAGCAGAGAACTGCCCCAGCTCTGACAGGTGGGGGTAGAACACACAGCCCAGGTAAATCTGTCAGCCTGAGACGATGTGGAAATGCCCCCATGAGCACGGTGCTGCCGCAGTCTGGTTCATTGGTGCAGCCACTGCAGGAGACTGGCTCGGACCCTCGGGTGATTTGCAGAACTCCAGTGGGTACCACTCGCTGCTTCCCAAGTCAACGGTGCTTTGAAGAACTGAATTCACCTTCAGCAAAACTTTAGGCTGTTTGTGGCTCTGCTCCAGCTCGTGTTGGCTTGCAAGGATTTGATAAAACCGTCACACTGGCATGTAATGGGCTGGTAACACCTGAGACGTGGGGGTTAGAAATTAATTTAGGTGAGGAATTAATTGAGTTAGGGCATGAATGGGAGCTCACAGTGCTGTCCCTGCCACCATCCCACTGCCCGGGCTGGATGAATCCCTTCCTGCCTCCATCACCAAAGCTGAGCTCCAGCTGGGAGCGCTGCCATCAAAGGCAGAGCAGCGCCGGCTGCACTTGAAAGGCAAAATCGCTGGGAAAACACCAACCCCCCTTCCCGGGAACACCCCGACACCATCCAGCCGCAGCGCTGGAGCTTCAAACAGAGCCACCACCGCCCCTGGCTGGCTCCCGTTCCATGCGGAGCCCTTCCCGGGGCTTTCCCGGCCCCACAGAGCTCCCTTTGTGCCGGGAGGGCAATGGGATCAGCCCGGAGCCCACGGCAGCCGCTCTGGGATCCCTTAAAGCCCGGGCTCAGCCCTGCACCCGCTGCTCCCCGGCTCCGGGTTCCATGGCTGGGAGGTGCCGGGGGAGCTGGGAATGTCAGCTCTGAGGTCCCCCAGCCCCCGCAGGTTTTGCCCCGCAGCATTTCCCTACTGCTGCTTTCCCATCCCTCTCCCGAACGCCCCAAACTCCTGGGAAAACCCCGTTTCCTGCGCTTCCCTGATCCATCTGTATTCCAGAGGGAGCTGCTGAGCCCCAGCCCCTGCACCCTTCACCTGCCCAGTGCCCGAAGCTCCCTGGCGTGGGATCCTCATGGAATGGTTTGGGTTGGAAGGACCTTAAAGCCCGTCCCATTCCCGAGGGTGGGGACACCTCCCACTATCCCAGGCTGCTCCAAGCCCCATCCAAGCTGGCCTTAGACAATTCCAGAGGCATCCACAGCTTCTCTGGGCACCACGTGCCAGGGCCTCAGCGCCTGCTGCATCCCTGATCCTTTTTATATCATCCCACATCATTAGCTCCATGGATAAGGAATGCGGTGGAGTTGGATTTGGGGATTTGGGGTTCATTCCCTGTTTTTCCCTTGTTTTCCAGAGAAGTCAGGACAAGGCATGGCTGGATCTCCTCACCATCCTCCCTCACGAGCTGCTGGCAGAGTCCCTTCCGTGAGATACATCCACATGGGGGGTTTTGGGAAGGGAAGTTCCACCTGGGATGTGGCTCCAAGATGTGTGGATCAGGAAGTGACTGAGGAATGGCCCCTTTGGGATCACAGGAACAGACTCCAAAGCAAATCCCTCTCCAAAGCTTGACATGAAAAGCGGCACTTTGGGGGCCTGGTGTTCAAAGCTGTTTTTTCCCCAGGATCCTGGCCAGGAATGAGAGGAATTCCACGTGGGTGGCAGGGATGTGGTGGGACTGGGAGCCAAATGTCTGGGAAGAGGCCTCTCTCTCTGAGCATCCTTATTCCAAAGGGTTCCAGAGTCACTTGGTACTGGGGGATAAATCCAGGCAGAGCCAGGAGCCATCCCTGCCATCCCAAAGGGATAAATCCAGGATTTACCCTACAGCCAGGAGGCATCCCTGCCATCCCAGTGGGATAAATCCAGGTTTTACCCAAAGGCCAGGAGCCATCCCTGCCATCCCAGTGGGATAAATCCAGGTTTTACCCTACAGCCAGGAGCCATCCCTGCCATCCCAGAGGGATAAATCCAGGTTTTACCCAAAGGCCAGGAGCCATCCCTGCCATCCCAGTGGGATAAATCCAGGTTTTACCCTACAGCCAGGAGCCATCCCTGCCATCCCAGAGGGATAAATCCAGGTTTTACCCAAAGGCCAGGAGCCATCCCTGCCATCCCAGTGGGATAAATCCAGGTTTTACCCAAAGGCCAGGAGCCATCCCTGCCATCCCAGAGGGATAAATCCAGGTTTTACCCAAAGGCCAGGAGCCATCCCTGCCATCCCAGTGGGATAAATCCAGGCTCCCCAGCAGAGCCAGGAGCTGCCGTCCCTGGGGCATTCCCAGGGCCATTCCTGCAGGTCACTTTTGAAGAGAAATCAGGATCAGGCGGGGATCTCTTGGTCCCCCTTGTTTTCCAAGCATCTCCTGTTTGGGAAACATCAGGAAAGGTCCCAATTCCACAGCAGCGCCCTGAGCATCCCCTGCCAAAAGCAGGAAATCCCAGCCATGTGGAAAAGGCTCAAAAGCTTTTTGTTGGGTTGCTGGTAGGAGTCTTGTTCCCCATCCCCCCCCAAAAAAAAAGAAAAAAAGAAAATCAAGGAACAGCTTCCTTTTATTTTCCAGAACTGCCCCAGATGTTGTGGTTTGGGAATTTTTTTTTCTTGTGGAAATGCCTGGTCTGTGTCATGGTTGTTGGAACCTGCTCAGCTCACCCAGAGTGAGGCTCCAAAACTGTTCAGAGAGATCGGGAAGGGAAGGGAAGGGAAGGGAAGGGGCACCTTCTGCTATCCCAGGTTGCTCCTGTCTATTCACCTGGAGAGGAGAAGGCTCCAGGGAGAGCTCAGAGCCCTTGCAGGGCCTGAAGGGGCTCCAGGAGAGCTGCAGAGGGACTGGGGACAAGGCCTGCAGGGCCAGCACACAGGGAATGGCTCCCAGTGCCAGAGGGCAGGGCTGGATGGGATCTTGGCAATGAGGAATTGTTCCCTGGCAGGGTGGGCAGGGGCTGGGCTGGAATTGCCAGAGCAGCTGGGGCTGCCCCTGCATCCCTGGCAGTGCCCGAGGCCAGGCTGGACACTGGGGCTGGGAGCTCCTGGGACAGGGGGAGGTGTCCCTGCCATGGCAGGGGTGGGATTTAAGGTCCTTTCCGACCCAAACCATTCTGGAATTCCATGACCGTATAGGAGAACTGGACACAGCATGGGGAAGAATTTAGGGATCTTTAAGGATCTGAATAAGGTTTTTTTCAGAGCAGAAGTGGAAGGTGGGATGGGAAGATTGTGATCCAAAATCCTTTTTGGGTGGAGCAGGAGAACAAGGAGCACACTCTGGACATCCCACAGCAATCAAGATCGGGGCTTTTGCTCCCTACCCAAAGCACCCTCCAAGTGCTCCTATGGAGATGTGGAGACCTCAGAACATCAGGTTTGGGACATCCCTCCCCAGAGCACAACTTCTGAGGTGACATCCGCCCTTCTGCCAGGGAACAGGGAAGGAGGAGAGGGAATAGCCTCAGGCTGGGCCAGGGCAGGCTCAGGGTGGATATTTGGGAAGAATTCCCTCGTGGAAAGGGCTGTCCAGGCAGGACAGTAGTGCATCCCCGTGCCTGGAGGGATTTAGAAGCCCTGTGGGTGTGGCACCTGGGGACATGGTCGGTGCTGGCCTTGGCAGGGTTCAATGTTGGTCTCCCTGATCTTTTCCAAGCTGAAGGATTCTCTGATTCCAAGACACGCTGGAAAGGAATCCCTGAAAACCAGCTCGTTTTTGAGCTTTTTCACAGATCTTGGCTGCTCTTGCCTTGTTTTGGATTCCAAGGGTTGGGCCAGAGCCCTGGGAGTTCCCTGGGGACAGTAATGTGGGTTCAGCCTGAAAGCTGAGCCCCACTGGGCACAGGACCTGGGGTTCCCGGCAGGAATTGACTCCAGACCACCCCGCCAAGAGGAAACCTCGGCTCCAGCTCAGGGAGCAGCAGAAGGAATCATTCCCGTCCCCATCTGCATCCCCAGCTGATGTCAGGAGGGAAAATATTGGATTAGGGGGATTTGAGAGAAATCCCTGTCTGGGCCTCAGTTTCCCAAAGAAAGAAGCTCAGCCCAAAAGCCTAAAACTCACAAAAACTCCTGGTTTCAGCAGGATTTTAGGATTTTGCTCAAAAAACTCCCTCTCTGCCCCAAATTCCTTCTGTTCCCCTCTTCCAGCTGCTCCTCGTGGCCGCTGCAGGTCCCTCGCAGCCCCTCCTGTGAGCCAGGTGTGGCGATTTGTCACCGCCCCGGCGGCTGGGAGCCCTGTCATTATCCAATTACCCTGAAATCGCTTTGAGCCGCGGCCAAACCAAGGGAAAATGCAAATCAAGGTGTTAATTCCCGGCGTCTAAAAATAGCCAGCAGAGCCGGGAATGTTTGCAGGAGACACAGGTGAGGGAATAAAGGGAGAAAAAAACCCACATTTCAAACAGGTTCAGTAATTCAAATCCGAGCTGATTGCCTCTGGGATTCCTGCAGGATGCTCCAGACAGGGCAGGGGGGAGTATCCGGATTACTTCTCCTGCTGCCCCTCAAATTCCCTGTCCTGGTGGAGGATCCTGCCCATTCCCAGGGCATTCCATGGGAATCCATGGGGGGTTTTAAAGGGATCAGATCCCCCATTTATGGACCTTGAGCTGCAAAGATGCACCATTCCTGGCAAAATCCCTCCTGCCCTGTGTGAGGATATCCCAGGGATTGTTTAATGCCAGGATGGGCAGCTGGAGGGAACATTTCCACACAGAGACCTCATCTGACATTCCCAAAATGAGCTCCTGCCCTGTTTAAAGGTTCTGGGAGGGGATGGGATCCATCTGGATCCAGAGGGGTCCAACAGGTGTCTCAAGCACTTCCAAACTTCTCCAGGGGTGCTGTGTGAAGGGAATGCTGAGGATTTCTGGGGTGGGATGCAAGGATCACCCAGCAGTTCCTGCTGCCAGCTGAGTTTGGATCAGACCTGGAGAGATCCCCAGGCTGTGAGAGAAAGGGGGTGTCCCCTACCTCTGTCATGAGGCTTTCCCAAAAATTCCAGGAATCACAGAATCCTGGAATGGTTTGGACTGGAAGGGACCTTAAATCCCATCCAGTGCCACCCCTGCCACGGCAGGGACACCTCCCCCTGTCCCAGGTGCTCCCAGCCCCAGTGTCCAGCCTGGCCTTGGGCACTGCCAGGGATGCAGGGGCAGCCCCAGCTGCTCTGGCAATTCCAGCCCAGCCCCTGCCCACCCTGCCAGGGAACAATTCCTCATTGCCAAGATCCCACCCAGCCCTGCCCTCTGGCACTGGGAGCCATTCCCTGTGTGCTGGCCCTGCAGGCCTTGTCCCCAGTCCCTCTGCAGCTCTCCTGGAGCCCCTTCAGGCCCTGCAAGGGCTCTGAGCTCTCCCTGGAGCCTTCTCCTCTCCACGGGAGCACCCCCAGCTCTCCAGGCTGGCTCCAGAATCATGGAATGGTTTGGGTTGGGAGGTGCCCTAAAGTCCCCTCAGTCCTTCCACCATCCCAGGTGCTCCCAGCCCCAGTGTCCAGCCTGGCCTTGGACACTCCCAAGGATCCAGGGGCAGCCACAGCTGCTCTGGCAATTCCAGCCCAGTCAGAATTCCTTCCCAGTATCCATTCCTGCTCCCAGTTTAAAGCCTCCCTGTGACTCAGTGGGCCGAATCCAGGGAGAAATCCCATGGCAGTGCCAGGAGCCCCCATCCATGGTGGGAGCAGCACTCACATTTCCCTCTGGAATTCATTGCTAGGGAAGAAATGGGGTGGGAGCTTTATCAGGAGCAGCTGTTCCCATTCCTCCTCCAGCGACTCCGTGGGGATGGGAGAGGGTTACAAAAAATGAGGGAGGCAGGATCTGCTTGGAAGGTTTGGATTTGATCTGAGTGGGAATTCTGCGATGGGTTTTGTCTTTATTAGAATTATAATGATCAGTGTTTTGTTCCAGGCAGCAGCTCAGGCTCCCCATTATTTTTAATTGGCTTCGTTCCTCGTTAGATCGAACACAGATTTGTCAGCGGGCACAATTCCTCATGGAATGCAAATCCAGGCACCAAATGTCCGGGCTCCAGCAGTCCTGGATAAACACGGAGCGTTTCTATAGTGGGAAATATTCCCTTAGGGAATTCTCTGTCCTCGGGGATGTGGGACACGGGCGAGCTGTCCTGTCCCCACGCAGGGATGGATTCAGCCTCGGGGAAAACAATTGGAGGGCAGGAAATAGGTGGGAACTGAAGGGACACAATTCCCAAAGGTGCATTCCCACTGCCGATTGTCCTGGAGCAGGCAGATACCAGGGAAGGTTGGCTCAGCTGCTGGAATGATCACCGGGGCTCAGGAAATGCTGGAATTCCTGGACCACGAATTCTGCTCTTTGCCTCTGATCCTGAACAATGGCCCAAAAATCCTCGGAGCGTCGCCGTGCCCAGATATCCATCGCTCCCCCCGAGCAGGACAAGGAGCTGTATCCGGCCAGTCCCGCTGGGATTTCAGCACTCTTTGTCCTAAAGGGCTTCCTGTCCTTGGAAAGCGGGGGAAAGGGGCCAGGAGCTAAAAAAGGTGGGAAGAAACACGTGGAGAAGGCTCAGGGAGGAGGATTTGTGGAGCCACGGAGGGTGGGAGAAACGGGAAGAGGTGGGAATGAGGATGGGGAGGGGTTGTTTATGTCCAGGAATGCAGAGGGCTCTGGAATGGGATTTGGATTTTCCAGGGAGGCAGGAGGGGAGCCAGCGTGTCCATGGAGTGAGGCAGGAGCAGAGCAGCAGCAGGTCAGGACATGGGATAAATCCTCTTCATTTGGAGTATCCAGAAAAGCTCAGGGAGGATTTGGGACCCACTGAGGACCCTCCACAGCTCAGGGCTGGCACCTGAGGACCTTCCCAGCTGTGTGTCCCCAAGCTGGTCACCTGGCCACTCAGGTGTGGCTGTTCCCTAAAATCCCTGTCAGCCACCAGGGGCTTGGTGCCTTTGGGCCGTTCATTTTCCAGGTGAAATCCCAATCCTGGTGTTATTTTTGTGTTCTTTGCTCACATCACAGAGATTTATAGAGGCTGATCCACAGGGTGCAAAAAATTCCAAATAAACCACATTTGGGGCTGTCCTGGTAAATCCTGGGGTCTGCAACAGCACCGCAGGAGTGGAAAATTCCTGTAAGAGCCGTTGGGGCAGAAAATAAATAAAAAATTGGGGATTGGGATATAATCAGAGGCTGTTTCCAGCCTTCAGCCCAAATTCCAACACCTCGAGCAGGCAGTCGCTCATTTCTGCTCTGCCAAACGCGGCAGCACGGCACAGTGGGGTCATTATTGGGGCTGGGACGGGCTGGAAGCCGGGACTGGGGCCCTTCCCACCGGGAATGCTGAGCTGCTGCTGCAGGCAGGGATTGCTGATGGAACTGCCCCGCTCTAGGAAATGGGCTGAAAAGGGAGGGAATGGGGCTCTGGTGCTGCGGCCATCCAGGAGGGGTTCCTGAGCTGCTCCCAGGAGAGTGGGATGTGTCCCTGCTGGAGGCTGAGGGCTGGGATATCCTGCTGCTGAGCTCCTTGGGGAGTGAAGCGCTTGGTGCAGGGGGTCCTGAGGGAAGCAGGGTCATAAAAACCCATTCCCCAAGCCCAAAGAGAAGGATGTTCCCTGGATTTCGGGCCAGCAGGACTTCACTGGGGCTGGGGGAATATTTCTGGGAGCCTCTTGGGCTTTGGCACTGGGGCTGGGGATGGCTCCAAGGGCAGCATGGGGGCATCCAAACCCTGCCTGCTGCTCCAGGGATGGAGCCAGGGAGGTCTGGCAGGAGCTGGATAAAGACATCCAGGGCGTCCTTAGGGAGGCCAAGAGCAGCCCAAGAGGATTTCTGGGGTGGGATGCAAGGGTCACCCAGCAGTTCCTGCTGCCAGCTGAGTTTGGATCAGACCTGGAGAGATCCCCAGGCTGTGAGAGAAAGGGGTGTCCCCTACCTCTGTCATGAGGCTTTCCCAAAAATTCCAGGAATCACAGAATCCTGGAATGGTTTGGACTGGAAGGGACCTTAAATCCCATCCAGTGCCACCCCTGCCACGGCAGGGACACCTCCCCCTGTCCCAGGCTGCTCCAAGAACTTCCAGGGACACTTGGATCCTTTCCAGGGATGCAGGGGCAGCCCCAGCTGCTCTGGCAATTCCAGCCCAGCCCCTGCCCACCCTGCCAGGGAACAATTCCTCATTGCCAAGATCCCATCCAGCCCTGCCCTCTGGCACTGGGAGCCATTCCCTGTGTGCTGTCCCTGCAGGCCTTGTCCCCAGTCCCTCTGCAGCTCTCCTGGAGCCCCTTCAGGCCCTGCAAGGGCTCTGAGCTCTTCCTGGAGCCTTCTCCTCTCCAGGTGAACATTTCCAGGCTGTGCTGGGATGGCCCAGGGCTGCACTGGGATGGTCCAGGCTGTATTGGGATCATCCATGGCTGTGCTGGAAAGTTCCAGGTTCCTCAGCATCGCTGCAGTTGCCAAAGAAACCATTCATTGACGCCACCGTGATGGGCCCAGGACCAGGCAGAACCTTCTCCCTCCACTGCCAGGGCACGGCAGAGCCCGGAGCAGCCGGCACCAAGAACTCAGGCCAGGTCCTGGGCAGACAATGTTTAAATGACTTTATTTTTTATCTTTTCCTCATTTTATAAATGGGCACAGCACAGAAATAATTAAAAAAAATAGACAGTACCATTACAGTGCTAGATCCATTGGCAAAGATTATTTTTAGAGTCTTTTTTTTTTTTTGTCATTATTTTTAAAGTTTTGGCCATTGAGTAAGAACAAAAACAATTAACAAACATTTTCTTTTCCTTTCCTTTTTGAAACAGACACTATGAAGCCATTTCAGTACTAAACTCTAGGAGAGTTATGTACATACAAAAAAAAAGTTCTGTTTAAGATATGTCTCCTATTAAAAATATTTACATGCATTTTTTTTCCCTCCCGGATTCATTGAAAGCTCCAACATTTGTAGCGTTCCAGATCTTTGTTTTGTTCTCCTATGGGGATTGGAAATCAGCTCCAAAAAAAAGTGAAGTTGGAATTACTTCAATCTTCTGGAAAGGGAGATTTTTTTTTAATTTTATTTTTGGGATGTTTATCAATGGAGTTTTTTTGTCTTTTTTTACAATTATTTTATTTTTAATTTATACAAGAAGGTTTGATGTTTATTTACAGGACGAGCAGTGGGTGATGGTTTATCCTGGAGATGTGGTGGTGAGAGAGAAGGGGAGATTTTAAAAAGTTTTTCTATCAAACTGCAATGGATTCCTGTTTTTCGGGAGTCTGGTTTGATTGTCAGCTGGGCTGGGGTGACATCGGCCAGGGGGGACCCTGAACGGGGGAAATTCCTGCAGGAAAAATCCCTGGAGCCCTGGAGGTCTTGGGAGAAGCACTGGAGTGTGGGGTGTGAAAAAATCAGGGGGTTCACCCAAAAATCAAAATAATGGGAAAAATAAGCATAGAAATAAACAGTTGGGATCTGCAGACCCTCTGAGGCTCCTCTAAGAGAAGGGCGAGCTGCCGGCACAAGGACTGGGGAGGCTCCAGAGCTCACGGGGCTTTGGATCCACCCTGGGATCCCAGCCCAGATCTGCTCCGGCCCTATGGCAGCAAAAGGCTCCTGATCCCAGCCCGGGTGATCCCAAGCCACCGAGACCAGGACTGGGATTGGGATCGGGATCAGGATCGGGACTGGGATCAGGGGGATGTGAAGGGCAGGGAGGGGAGGGAGGAGCAGCAGGAATTGGAGAGGTGGAATCCTGCATCCCTTGGGATGGGGAGTGATGAGGAATCCCACATCCTTTAGGACAGGGAATCCTGCATCCCTCGGAAATGGGGCCAAGGCCCCAATGAATCCCAAATCCCTTGGGGCAGGGAATGAGGGGGAATCCCGAATCGTTTAGGCCAGGGGTTGAGGCTGAATCCCACAGCCCTTGGGACAGGAAATCCCAGATCCCTTGGGAGCAGGGCCAAGGCTGAATCCCGAATTCCTTGGGCAGGGAATGAGGCTGAATCCCACATTCCTTGGGACAGGGGCCAAGGGCTGCAGTGCCCAATGTGGTGCTGGAGGAGAAATCCTCCTCCTTTTCCTCTTTTTCCTCCTCCTTTTCCCCCTCAGGAGCAGAGCCCCCCGGCCCCGTGCCCATCTATACATCTCTACATATACATTAATTACATACACACATTATATACACACACAGACACCCCCAGCCCCAGCCCTGTTCCCAGGGATCCCAGGGAGCTCATTCCCACCCAACCTTCCTGGGCTGAAAGCTCAGAGTTACTTCAGAGCCCGGCAGAAAACCTTGGAGCAAGGAAAAGATCAGGATAAGGGTGGTTATGGGAGAAAAAGGGAATTAAAAAATCCATTCCAGTTCTTGGCCGGTGGGTTTGTTCCTGTGGAAGGAGCTGAGCTGGGGATTCACAGCACAGAGAGCTGGGAATGCTGGAGCTGAGGCAGAGGAACTCCCAGACAGGGATTGTCGGGGAAATGGGGGAGGGAGAGGGGAAATTTGCAGCAACCAGCCCATCCTGGCAGTCACCCAGCCCGGGCCATCCCTGTCCCATCCCCTTCCCTGCTGCTGGATCCCCCCGGCACAGCTCATTATGAAAGAGAAAATCAGAGAGGTTTTTGGAGCAAAGGGACAACTCCATCCCAACACAGGCACCTGGTGCTTTTCATGGAAAGATCCAAGATCAGAGAGATTTTTGGAGCAAAGGGACAATTCCCAGCCCTGCAAAACCCACCCAGGGCTTGGTGCTGCTGCTGCTGGGCCCCTTCCATGTCCTCCCCTTCCCAAACTCCCCATTCCAGCCCTGGTTTGGGCTCTCTGCTCTTCCCTTCCCTTTGGATGTGGCCTAGGAGTTCCTGGCTGTTCTCCTGCTGGATATTCTCCATCATTCTCCTGCTGAAGTTCCAGCAGGGAGAGCCCAAGGCTGGCACAGCTGGCAGAGCAGAACACACCACTCTCCAATTCCAGAAACTCCTAAAATTATCCAGCTGGAACAGCCAAGGTTCTCCCTGCAGCTCCAGCCCATCACACACACGCAGGAACGGGAGGAAAAGAAATGGAAAAGCCATGGAAAATCCATCAGGGAGCACAGCTGGAAGGACCAGCACATCTGGGCACTGCTCCAGCTGCTCCTGGCTGGGATCACCACGAGGGATGGGAATATGGGCAGAGGGACGATGCCAGACTTGGCTTTGGGAAGATGCCAGAGACGCTTCCGCTCCCACTGGAGTTCATTTTCCCAAAAATCTGCTCTGGGGGATGGCTCCTCCTGTGCGGAGCCTCCTCTCCTCCTCCTCCCCATCCGTGTTCGCACCAGGAATCCTGGGAAAGCCTCGGAGCGGGAGCGGCACCCGCGGTGCCAGGCACCAGCCCTCGGGGTTTATCCATCCCTGTGGCTCTGCTCATGGAGAAATTACTTCATCCAGGGAGATGGACTTCCCAAAAATCCTGCCCATATTCAGCTCCATCCCAGCTCCTTGGAGAGAGGCACAGGGTCACGTTCTCCTCCAAAAGCACCAGACTTATTTTCCCTCTTCAAACACCAACTCCAACAGCCCCCATGGAGCTGAGGAGACACGAGAGGCTGTGACATCATTCCACAACCACAAAAAGTTGGCTCCAAAACCCAGAAACTCTCCTGGAGCTCACATCCCTCTCCAGGTGGAGAGCAAAAGCATGGAAGCAGGAGATAAACAATGAATTATTTGATCACTTCTGATTAGCAGTTTAATTGCCTTCACCTTTTTTTTATTGTGTTTATCTCATATTTTAATTACTGCAGAAGCCCTGCCCAGGCTCCTCTCACCCTCCCACCTCCAGCTTCCCTCTCTCCCGAAGCTGTGATGGATTTAAGTGCCGGGATTACAACCTAACACCAGCTGAGAGGGACGAGGTTAAGCTTGAGTGAGTAAAAAAATTGTATTATGGAACTTCAGACTATTAAATAGGAGGAAAAAATGGAATGAAGAAGATTAAGGAGGCAGCTCTGAAAAGCAGCATTAAAAAGATTAAGCTGGGAGGGATTTTTTTTTTTTTTAAGCAAGCTCCAAAGATTAAATCCAGGTTTCCCCAAAAGATGGGGATTTTGGGTGGCCTTGGTGACCTTCACTTGTGCCACTCCCCTTTGTGTGATCTCAGCAGAGCCAAAATCCTCCAAATCATCAAATCCAGGAGTCCAAACTCCCTCTGGAGCAGCACAAAGTGGCTCTGGGTTGGCACCAGGCTCCTTCCAAGTGTGTTCCCTCCTTTGGAGCATCCTCATCCTTCATCCTCATCCTCTCTCCAGGATGGACACAGAAATGGTCACTCCCAGCACCACCACCCCAGACATCCAGCAGAGCCTTCTCCAAGCTCCAAGAACCTAAACCATGAGAATTTTGGGGCTGACAGCCCAAAAATGAGGATTTAGAGCTGATCCATGTGTGGGGCTCTGTTCCCCATCCCAAAGTAAAGCCAGGTTGTCATTTTGGGTTGTATCCCAGGGAAAAGCAGCCCAAAACTCCCAGCTTCCCAACTCCCAATCCCACCCAAGCATCCCAGCGCACTGAGAGATTCCAGGGATTTCATTTCCTTCCACACCTGTGTTACTGTGGTGTACAGGAGTGGAGATGTGTATTTAAATGTGTTTAAAATATTCATCTGGCCTCAAATCCCTTCCACAATGAAGCTCTTCTGTCCTGTAACCCCCACCAGGCCCATGAAACCCGACGTCCCCCACCCCCCTCAGGGGCCAAAGTGTCCCTGGCTCTGTTAATTCACAAAGCAACAATTTTCCCTCCAGATTTTCCCATTTAAATTGTTCCAAGAGCAAATCAAAAGTCTCCAGGGAACCCCACCGAGATCACAACCACAGAAACAACCCCACAAACAGGGCTCCAGCTAATTAAGAGCCACCTCATTGAAACACCTTAATTTAAATATCTTAATTAATTAATCTGCACCCTGGGCAGCCTCGGAGGGGACACCTGGGGGGTGCCAGGGTTGGGTTCTCTCTGGCCCTGTGGGTTGTGCTGAGATTTAAACCATCAATCCTGGGGATTCAAAAAACAAAGGAAAACCATCAATCCTGGGTGTTTCCATCGATTTTGGGATCTTCCCAATGATCCAATCAGCCCCTGGGGCTGAGCCATGGCTCTGCCTCCCCTTCCTCACCTCTGGAGCCAGTGGGATCCCTGCCGGACGCTGAGGGGACAGGGATGGTCCCTGCTTAGATTTCCTCCCTTAGGCTGCATCCCACACCTTGCTGAGCTCTGTTATCCCCTCTGGAAGAGCCAGGGACAGGATTCAGCTCCTCCCCAGGGAATGTCCAGCAAAGCTGAGCTTTAGTGGTCACAGTGAAAACCCAGCCCAAGCCAAGTCCCTTCCTGGCCAAACCCCTCAGCTAGATGTGGATCCAAGAGATTCCAGGGGGTGGCTGGATGGCACCTCTGGGACGCCCCAATCCAGCTCCACAAGCTCTCCAGAATGTTGATCCAAAGGGATCATTCCCAGCGTTTGTATTCATTTCCTTTTTTTCCCACTCCAGGAGCAAATTCCAGGTATTCCAGCCCCTTGTGCTTTTCCCAAGGTTCCAGGAGCGTTGGAAAGTCATGTTCTCTCTTCCAGCAGAAGGGGATTCCTGCAGAGCAACCAACCTCATTCCAAAGGAAAACCAAAAAATAAAGACGAGACAGAGGGAAGGAAATCTCCTTCCTTTATGGATGGAAAAGAAAGGGCAATAAATCCAAAGCAACCCCCTGCGCCCCAGGGCTGGCAGGAGGTGTCCAAATCCCAGAGTTCGTGGTGGTGGTGGTGGGAAAAGTCCAGATGAGCTCCAGGCACCGTGAGCAGCCCATCCCGTGCTCTCCAGGGCATTCCTGGGCACGGCTGCCCTGGCATCGGCTCCTTGGCATCGGCTCCATGTCCCGTCCCTCCCGCCAGCAGAAAGGCCAGCGGTGCTCGGTGTGACCACAGCACTGCTCAGGTCACCTCGGGGTGCTCGCTGTGACCACGGCGCGCTCGGTGTGACCCAGGCACACTCAGTGTCACCTCAGCGATGCTCAGTGTCACCTCAGCGCTGCTCGGAGTGACCTTGGTGGAGTTTGGTGTCACCTCAGCGCTGCTCGGTGTGACCTTGGGGTGCTCAGTGTCACCTCAGCGCTGCTCAGTGTGACCTTGGCGCAGCTCGGTGTGACCCAGGCAGTGCTCAGTGTCACCTCAGGGTGCTTGGTGTGACCCAGGCGCTGCTCGGTGTCACCTCAGGGTGCTTGGTGTGACCCAGGCGCTGCTCGGTGTCACCTTGGCGCAGCTCGGTGTGACCCAGGTGCACTCAGTGTGACCGGGGCGCTGCTCAGTGTGACTGCAGCAATGCTCTGTGTCGCCTCAGCAGTGCTCGGTGTCACCTCGGGGTGCTCAGTGTGACCTGGGCGCGCTCGGTGTGACCCCAATGCTGCTCCGGGCACCCCGTGCCCCCCATGCCAAGGACGCGTTTCCTCCTTCAGCCGCTGCGGGTTTTGCTTTTAAAAATTCACAGTCTGATCCCAAAAAAAGAGAGAGAGGAGGGAGGGGAGAGAGACTGGATGGAGGAGAGGAGAGGAGAGGGAGGGTTTGGAGCGGGGAGGGAGGGAGGAAGGGAGGGAGGAAGCGTGAGGCACTCCGGGCTCTCCGTCTACGCGTAGAACTCCTCCTGCTTGTCGGGCTTCTGGTAGGTGACGTTGGCCTGCTTGGGCTCCTCCAGGGTGTAGCTGCCCTCGTCCTTCTTCTTCATGCGGTAGATGAGCAGCATCACCAGGAAGGCAGCGAAAAGGGCGCCCACCACGCCACCCACGATCACCGCTGCAACAACGCACAGGGGACACGGCTGTCAGTGCCACCCGCGGCCATCAGCGCTACCCACGGCTTTCAGTGCCACCCCCAGCTGTCAGTGCACCCCCCTGCCTGTCAGTCCACCCCTCTGACCATCAGTGCCACCACTGCCTCTCAGTGTCATCCCCAGCCATCAGTGACCCCCCCCCCCCAGCTATAAGTGCCACCCTTGGCCCTCAGTGCCACCCACGGCCATCAGTGCCACCCCTCTGGTCCTCAGTGTCACCCCCATGGCCTTCAGTGTCCCACACAGCTGTCAGTGCCACCCCCGGCCCTCAGTGCCACCCCTAGCCCTCAGTGCCATCCCCTTGGTCATCAGTGTCCCCCCCCAGACCCGCCATCAGTGCCACCCATTGGCCTGGCTGTCAGTGGCACCTCCAACTATGAGTGCCATCTCTGGCCATCAGTGTCACCCCTCTGGCCATCAGTGCCACCGCCAGCCCCAGCCCAGCTTCCAGCACAGAGAGTTTGGGGGGGATCCTTTGGGATTCCAGCCTGGTTTTGTGCTTTGGAAATCTGGGAGCAGCCTCTCAGCAGTGGCTGGGTCACTGCAGCACATCTTCGGATTTCCAGGAAAAAAATCCCATTTTTTTCCTGGAATTCCATCTCAGCACAAACAAATTGTGGACAATGTTCCTGGCAAAGGCATGGAGACCCCTGGGACCCCTCAGCAGGGCCATGGAGCAATTTTGGGAGGCAGATGTGGGTTATACCAGGCTCAGCACTGCCACAGTTTGGGGGGCTCATTTGGGATTCCAGCCTGGTTTTGTGCTTTGGAAGTTTGGGAGCAGCACTGGGTGCTGAGCTACGACCACAGAACATTTTGCACTAAAATCCCATTTTTTTTCCTGGAAATCCATCTCAGTAGAAGGAAATTGTGCAGAGCTGTCCTGACAAAGGCACAGAGACCCTGGGACAGCCCACGGAGCAATTTTGGGAGGTGGGTGTGGGTTATCCCAATGCTCTTCCCAGGACTGTCCCGTCTCCTGGGACAGCCCAGCTCCCTGTGCCCCCAGACCCTCTCCCCCAAACCCCCGCTCCCACATCTCACCTATCAACACCTCTTTCCTCTCCAGGATGTTTTTCTGGGGCAGCTGAGCGGCCGAGTTGCCCGAGTCTATCGTGTTGTCCATCAGCCCTGTCTCCACGTTCCTGCCGGGCCCCGGCCCCGCCGGCGGTGTCACCACAGCCATCACCTCGTTCCCGAGGTCGGGACGAGTCGTCTCCTCCTCTTCCCGGATCTCAAAGTCCCCGCTGGGGCCGCTGCTGGCCGGGACCTCCGGCTCCTTGTCGGGGGCTGTTGTCACCTCCCCTGGCTCCATCTGGGAGAAAGGACAAGATGGAGCAGAGGACAAGGACCAAAGGGTGTCCGCAAGGAGGACATCACCAGACTGAGGACCGGGTGGGGGACATGGGGATGACATTGGGGTGTCCCTTCCTTGTGTCACTGAAGTTGTACCGCAGCAACAACACAATCCCATGACTTGGTCACCAAATGCCTGAGGCCACCATGGCTGAGCCAGGCCATTCTCTGTCCCCATCGCAGGACCTGTTCCCTGTAGTTTCTCCTAAAGAGACCCCATCCCAGACCCTGCACCCTTACAGGGAAGGATTTCTCCCCAATATCCCACCCCAGACCTGCGCTGGGCTCTGTCCCCAGAGCACAGGTTGGATGTCACCGCTCTAAGGTGACTCACTTCTAACAGGAGATGACACAACCTCCATGCCACGTCAGCACGGCAAGAGGAAGGATTGGATGCTGCTGGATGAGCTCCAAGGGTCCCTTCCCCCTTCCTTTCCCCCCTTCCTGCTGCACAGGGTGGGAGCAGGAGGATGGGCCCCTGTCACCCAGGCCACAGGGCCGTCACCCAGGCCACAGAGCTGTCACCCAGCCCAGCTCCCTGTTGTCCCTGCTCAATTCCCTTGGCAAGAAGGGGATCCCAGCCTCAAGGATTGCCTGGGAAAATTATCCATCCCACCCCTCCATCCCATCCCTGATCCATTCACTGCCTCCTGCACATCCCCTCGGGACCAAATCCCCCGGACCTTCCCCCATGTCCCTTGGCCAGAGCATCCCCGAGCCAAACCTGCCCCGGATCCCTCCCTGGTGGGGCCAACGGCTCCTTCCCGCCTGCCTCGGTCACAAAGCAGGATTCGGGACGAGCCAGGATTCGGGATGAGGCAGGATTCGGGATGAGTCGGGAGCTGTCTGGGGCGGGGGTGGGAGCCCTCTCCATGTCCCGCTGCCCCGGGGCAGCGCACGGCTCAGCGCTCCCCACGAGCGGCCGCGTTTGTGACAGGGATTAATTGAAGGTCAGCGAGAGCCCCGAGCGCTCCGAGCACGCATTTGCAGGCGGAAAAGAGAGAGTAGTTTAGACAAATCACTCCACCTTTCAGTCAAAGCGGCTGCAAAGGGCCCCTGAGGGGCTCTGAATGCGAGATGGAGCTGAAATTCCTGCTCAGGACACCCGATGGGCTGGAAATGCACCACCAACCGGTAATTGAGGAGAGTTTGGGACTCCCGGCGAGGGGCGGGAGCTGGGACAAGACACCAAACCCCGAGGACAGTCGCTGTGTCCCTTTGGGATGTGGCACCGCTGCCCTCCCGCCTGGGGAAGCCGCTCTGAAGAAGGCAGTGCGGGGGTCACCGGCGTGGGTGGCACACCCTGGGTGCCCCCAGGAGCCTGAGCCCCTGCCTGGGCTGAGCTCCCCCTTTCACTTCCCTCCAGCTCCCCAGACGTTCCGCTCTGGAGGAGCCCAGCCTGCCTCCACCTCCCTCAGAGGAAGTGGCAAGGATGGACGGACACCAAAGGCCTCCCTTGGCCACTGCTTGGCTTCCCATGGAGCCAGGAGCGCCGAGCAGGTGAGAAGGGCTCTGGCCTCCTACCTGGGGAGCCTCTGTGGGTGGCAGCGTGGTGGCCGTGGGTGGCAAGGCCGTGCTTTTCTCGGGGAGCTCTGCAGTCCTCGAGGTGCTGGGCTTTGGCAGGGCCCTAGGCCTGGCCGTGCTGGTGGGGACAAGGCGTGACGTGGCCACCTCTGTCGGCGTGCTGGTTTCGGGGACGGGCGTGGTGGGGGTCTCCAGGGTGGTGGCTCGAGTGGTGGCCGCCCTGGTGGCCAAGGGGGGCAGGAACCTCCGGACGGTAGTGGGCTTGGCCGTGGCCACGGTGGTGCTGCTTGTGGTCGTGGTGGCCTCCGTGGTGGTGGTGGTGGTGGTGGTGGTGGTGGTGGCGGTGGTGGCTGTGGTGGTTGGGGGCTCGCTGGCCGTGGTGCTGGTGCTGGTGGGTTTCCAGCTGGGCACCACTGGTGCTTCTGTGGTCCTGGGGATGAGGAAGGCGCTGGTGGCCTGCCCGAGGGTGGTGTCCTGGGGGGTGGAGGATGGCTCCAGGGGCGTTGCCATGGGTTGGGCGGCAGTGGCGGGCAGCACGGCCGCCGTGGTGGGCAGTGTCACCAGTGTGTCCGTGGTCAGGCTCACAGCCGTGTCCAGCCCTGGCTCCGGCTCGAAATCTGAAACGGGACAAGAGGGAGGAGTGAAGCTGCTGCTGATGCATTTCCCTGGCATCACCCCCAAAACCTGAGAGCACGGATGGTTCCAGGCTTGGCAGAAACCAAGGGCTGTGCCCGTGTGGTGGCCAAAGCCCTGCCTGGAGTCTGTGGAGTGGCCAGTCCTGCCCAGTAGGGCCAGAGGCTGAACTGAGACATGGAGGCACTGGAGCCCAACTTTTGGGACAGCTCCCATTGCTTTTGTCTCAGAGGACAATTCCAGTGATGGATAAAGGGCAATTCCCTTCCTCACATCCCCTCTCCAGCCCTCCAAGCTCACAGTCAGCCAGACACCCTTCTCCAGAGGCCCCCCAAACCCACAGCTGGTCAAGGACCTTCCCAGGAACTCCCCAAACCCCACACCCAGCCAAGGACCCTTCCCAGGAATCCCAGGAACCCCCCAGCCATCCAGGGACCATTCCCAGTTACTCACACCCCGAGCCAGAGCCGGAGTAGATGTCATCCAGCTCATCTTCTCCAAAGGGGTCATCGTCCCCAGAGCCCTCCAGGTCCACAGGCCGCTCGTAGTTCTCATTGCGCCAGCGCTGAGCCTGTGACCAGAGGGACACGTGAGCGGCTCCAGCCCCTCCCAGGTGACTCCCCAGCCACCCCTCGTGTGACAGGCATCCAGACCAAGGCAGCAGCAGCACAAACAGCCTCCAGCTGAACCACCCAGAATCGCAGTGTTTTCCCCCAAAACAGCTCAGAGTAAGCTCACACCGACTCCAGCATTTCCCATTAACAAAAAGGCCTTTTTTTGAGGAAAACCCAACAATTCCTTTTGGAAGCTGTAAGAAAAATGCTTGGCTTGGTTCTCCAGCTGGCTGCTGTTCAGGCTCGATGATTTCCCTGTGAGTCTTGGCTCCGGTGTGACAGCAACACCTCATCAGCTGCCACAGCTTGGGAAACCTCCAGAGGAAACAACACCAGACTTCAAATATTCCCCTGCCTCCCAGAGCTGCGAAAACACGGGGAGCCCTCGCTAGCAGCGCTCTTAAACATCTTGTTTTGCAGATCAAAGTGTCTCCTGTCGGCGTTGCAAGGAAACGCTTTGACACCTCATTACAAGGCAAACAAGGCGGCTTTGATCTGCGAGATCGCATCGGATGTTTCAAGATGTAACGAGCCAGGTTCGAGCTTCAGTTTCAAATCAAGGCCTTGAAGGGTCCCTGTCTCTCTCGGAGCATTTTACCTCCCGAAAACAGCTCGGGGTTTCTTTGTTTTCACTGTTTGGAGCTTGAACAGTCAGGCAGAGAAATTTGGGACCTGACTCGCGTTTTGTCCCCACATCCCTTCTCCCATCAGGAAAGAGAATCCAGCAGCTCGGGAAGGGCAGGGGGAGTTGAGCTTTTAAGTGTTTGAGCTGTGTCTGGCTGGATCTGTTCCAGCTCTCCTCAGCAGCCACTGCTGGTCCCCAACATCCCATGTGGTTCCCAAATCTCTGGGAATATTCAGCCTTTGCCCCCCAGCTGGCAGGCATCCTGGATTCCCAACGCCCCCTCACCAGCAGCTCACTGGATTTTGTGATCCAGCAGAATAAATCCACAGGGATCTGGGAATTGCACAGCCCAAAAATATGAGACAGATCGCCAGAACTGATGGGAAGGCAAGGAAAATTGCCAAGGATTGAGAGGTGCAGGAAGAAGCAGAGATTGGGAATCACTCTCATTTGCTTTTTGATGTTTGTACACCAGAAGTATCGAGGCTCCCCAAGAAATGAGGAGAGCCCAGCGCTCCCCAGCCCATCCCCATTCCCGAGGGTGGGATTCTCCCTGTGTGACCTGCAAAGCTTCCCGCTGATGGGAGCCACATGGCCCCGCTCCCTTTGTTCCTCCTGAAATTGGAACCAGATGAGGCCATTCCAGATTCCTGGCTCTGGGCTTGGAGCAGGAAATGGGAACGGAAGTCCCAGCTTGGCTCAGCAGCTCCCATCTGTCCAACACCTATCTGTGCACCCATGCATCCCTCCATCCATCCATCCATCCATCCATCCATCCATCCATCCATCCATCATCCATCCATCCATCCATCATCCATCCATCCATCATCCATCCATCATCCATCCATCATCCATCCATCATCCATCCATCCATCCATCCATCCCTCCATCCATCCATCCATCATCCATCCATCCATCCATCATCCATCCATCCATCATCCATCCATCCATCATCCATCATCCATCCATCCATCCATCCATCCATCCATCCATCCATCATCCATCCATCCATCATCCATCCATCATCCATCCATCATCCATCCATCCATCCATCCATCATCCATCCATCATCCATCCATCCATCCATCCATCCATCCATCCATCCATCATCCATCCATCACCCATCCATCATCCATCCATCCATCATCCATCCATCATCCATCCATCCATCCATCCATCCATCCATCCATCCATCATCCATCCATCACCCATCCATCCATCCATCATCCATCCATCCATCCATCCATCCATCATCCATCATCCATCATCCATCCATCCATCATCCATCCATCCATCCATCCATCCATCCATCCATCCATCCATCCATCATCCATCCATCCATCATCCATCCATCCATCCATCATCCATCCATCATCCATCCATCATCCATCCATCCATCCATCATCCATCATCCATCCATCATCCATCCATCCATCATCCATCCATCCATCCATCCATCCATCCATCCATCATCCATCCATCATCCATCATCCATCATCCATCCATCCATCATCCATCCATCATCCATCCATCATCCATCCATCCATCCATCCATCCATCATCCATCCACCCATCATCCATCCATCCATCCATCCATCATCCATCCATCCACCTTACCCTAAACCTGATCAAGCCCCAGCCAGGACCAGCACGAACCCCACAACAACCCCACAGGCAGGGCCAGATCTGGGGGGACCCCACCTGCAGCACAGCCCCAGCCAAGATCCACACAGACCTAAAGACTGGGGAACAATCTCCAGGTGTTCCCAGTGCACAGGGATATTTGGGACATTGGGATATTGTTCCTAAAGAAGCCCCCTCCCCACTCTGTTCCCAAGGTGCTGACGTAACCCCCTCCCAGCTGCAGCCCCGACAGTTTGGGGTCAGGCTCATGCCATAAATCTTGGGAGCAGTCGAGGTTTATTTGGATTTAGTGCTGCTTGGATTGTTAGTGCTCTGTGTGCCCCCGGCCGTGCCTGGTTCTCCCTCCCTGGGAACGAGGGGCTGCTCCTGGGGCTGCTCCCCCCGGAATGAGGGGCTGCTCCTGGGGCTGCTCCTCCTGGAACGAGGGGCTGCTCCTGGGGCTGCTCCCCCCGGAATGAGGGGCTGCTCCTGGGGCTGCTCCCCTGGAACGAGGGGCTGCTCCTGGGGCTGCTCCTCCTGGAACAAGGGGCTGCTCCTAGGGCTGCTACCTCTGGGAACGAGGGGCTGCTCCTGGGGCTGCTCCCCCTGGAATGAGGGACTGCTCCTGGGGCTGCTCCCTCTGGAACGAGGGGCTGCTTCTGGGGCTGCTCCCCCTGGAATGAGGGGCTGCTCCCTCTGGGAACAAGAGCCTGCTTCCCCCAGGAATGAGGGGCTGCTCCCTCTGGTCTGACCGGGGTGGAGGGGCCGGAAGGCAGAGTTTGCCAGCCCGGGAAACCACAAATCACCCAGGACAGCATCTCCCACCTCCCGACCTGGGGCTGCCTTCCCATCCATCACAGCCCCCATTCCCAATCCATCACAGCCTCCATTCCAAATCCATCACAGCCTCCACTCCCAATCCATCACAGCCCCCCCTCCCAATTCATCCCAGCCCCCTCTCCATCCATCCCAGCCCCCTCTCCATCCATCCCAGCCCCCATTCCCCGTCCATCCCAGCCCCCATCCCCAGTCCATCTCAGCCCCCAAGCCATCGGGGGCTGGGGGTACCACAGCAGCCACGTCCCCATCTGGATCAATCCCCTCCCGTGCCTGGCACAAGGGACAGGCTCACAGCATTCCAGGTGCTCCGAGCAACCCTCTCCAGGTGCTCAATCCAAAGCCGGGCCAGGCAGAGGGTTCCTTGGGGCAGGGAGGAAATCCCTGTGCTCTGCTGGCCCTGGCTCTGTTCCCCCTGTCACCCCCTGCCCTGGTGGCACCAGGTTACCGTTTATTAGCCAGCTCCAGCCAAGGGCCAGTAACTCCCATTCCTGCATTCCAACTGCCCGGCTGACAGCTCCTGGCAGGGGTTCCTTCCCCAGCTCAGCACTGCCTCATTAGGGAAATTAAACCCGGGACCACGGGAGAGCTGCTGGAGGCGGCGGGATGAGGCTGCCCTGGGGGCTGCGCCACCTCTGGAGGAGCGGGAAGGTTTCTGTGTGCCCAGGGAGGAGCTGGCTGTGCCCAGGACTGTCCTGCAGCCAGGAAACTGCTCCTGTCACATTCCCATGTCCCAGGAGCCGTCACTGGGGGTGGCCCCGGCCAGGACCCGGCTCAGGCACCACCCAGACCCCAAACAACGGCCCCGTTCCCTCTCCCCCAGGGTCCCCAAAAGTCACAGCTCTGCTGCTATAAAAACAAGCCCTGATGAAGAGCAGACTCCAGGGCAGGGCCAAAAAGTCACATTTCACTGAAAGCTCCTTCATTGTGCTCTGAATGACCCCAAATACGCGCCAGACACAAAGGGCTTGGATCTCAGCGGTGACGCGGGCACTACATCGAGCTGGGATAAGAAACACATCCCCCAGCCCATCCAGAGGATCCTTTTCCACCTGAAAAGGGGGATGGGCAGGTGATGATTCCCTCCTGGACATTCCCTGCCCCCTTCCATGCGTGGCTGGGTTGGCAGGGACCGGCAGCCAAGAGGCCCCAGCAGCACAAATCCCACCCAAAGCCCACACTGAGAGCCTGGGAAAGCCAGGGAGGGCTCGGAGCCCTTGGCGTGGCAGCATCCGAGCTGAGCAGCGGGGCAGGGAAGCTTCAGCCCCTCTCCATTGGCTGTGTCACCACCCAACATGGACAGTGTCACCCTCTCCCTCTCCTCTCCCCTTGGCAGCCTGCGTGACACCATTTTACAGGTGAGAAATGCAAATCTGGGGTAAAGGGTCTCACCCGGACCCCCAGGAGCAGATCTCCAGGGGATTTGGGGGCTTAAAGAATGCAGGGCACAGAAGGAACCCTCCTGTCACCTTCATGGTACAAAGATATTCCTGGAGAACAGAGAGCACCTGGTTTGGAGTCTCCCGAATTCCCTGTACGTCTCTGGCAGGGAGGGCCAGGGAATTTTATTATTTAGGACATTTTCACCTCCATGGAAGGGCTTTTGTGGATACAGAGGATTTGGGGGCTTAAAAGAGGTGGGAACTAAGGCACAGAAGGGACCTTCCTGTCACCTTCATGTGTGGCACAAGAATGTTCCTACAGACACCTCTTCATCTCTGAACACATCCCGGGGCACAGGGAGCACCTGGTTCGGAGCTTCCTAAGTTCCCTGTACATCCCTCCTTCCCCAGGCAGACTGTTTTATTATTTAGGGCATTTCCACCCCATGGGATTTAAACTCCCTAAATCTGCCCCAAAACAGACCCCAAAGCGCGCTGCCGTGGTGAAAGCTCTCAGTGCCGAGTGTTTGGCCTCGGGAGGAGGGAAACCTGGGCAATCAATCCATCTCCAAGCTCGGGAGAGGCCGGGAAACCTCCCTGGGATGCTCCCAGGCCCTGCTGCGCCCGTCGCCATCGCCACGGCAACGGTCACCATGGCAACGCCTCCTCCATGGCGACGCATCCCGCCGGAGCCGGGGTGGTGTCCTGCCGCCAGAACCAGGGATGGAGGCTCCTTCCCGGGGCGGGGGCAGTGAAATGGGGTCATGGGGCGGGAGCAGGGGGAGAGGAGGCACCTCCAGCTCCTGAGGGAGCTCTCCCGGTGGGGAGAATCCTGATTTAACTCCAGGCATCCATCCGTGGATTCTGGGGAAGGCGGGAGCAGCACCCCCAGCTCCAGGAGCTGTGACTGGGAGCGATCTGCTGCAGGTGGGAGGTGACAGGGACACCCCAGCCCGTGGGTGTTCCCAGCCCTCCTGGCTGCGGGCAGAACATCAGGAGTTCTTTCCTTGAGGGAATCAGAAAGGAAATCAGGATCTGGCTCTGGAATGTTCCTGAGGAGCTGGGACCCAGGTTTGGGCTGTGCCCGGTGCTCTGGCTGAGAGGACAAGTCCAGGTGGCCAAGTCCTTTCCTATCCAGGTTCTCTGGCAGCATCCACAAGCAGCTCCAGAGGGATGAATCCCAAGAAAACATGGAATTCCAAGGAGCCCCGTCCAGGTCCAGCCAGGCACCCTGAGGAGCCCACACATCCCACAGCCTCTGGGACCACAAATGGTTGGAGATGAGGAGGTTCCTGCTCTGAGAAGACCTGGAAGGGAGAGTTGGGGATGGAGGGGACTTTATTCCATGATAGGAACTCCTGTGTCCATCCAGCAGCCTCTGGAATATCTGGAATGTGGGCTGGGGCCAAGGCAGGAAAAGGGAAGCAGCAGAGGGACACAGGGAAGCAGCCAGGTCACATCCCAATGGGGAAAGAGGGAAAGGAAGATGGAATCAGGGGGAAAGTGCCGGGAGAATGGGGCAGGGCTGTGCAGGTGACATGAGGATCCTTTTCCCATCCCACAGATCCCCATCCCTTGGTGCCATGTCCAGGTTCTCGTCTCTGCATCCCATTCCTGCCCATCCCACTTCCAAAATGAACAGCAAAACCAAAAACCCAAAATCTCTGCACTCGTTTGGATTCCAGCCCCAGAGAAGCTCTGGGAATCCCAAACCTGGAGAAGCTCTGGGAAGCCCAAATCCCATTCCAGCAGCTCTGAGTGCCAGGGAGGCACTGGGAGGACAAGGGGGACGGAGAGTGGCCCTGCCGAGATGGAGCCAATGGATCAGCAGCACCCCAGGCTGTTCTTCCCAGAGAAATGGCAGGTCTGGGCATTTTGGAAAGCTTGGAATGGCACAGCCAGGGGCAGGAATCCGTCAGGAGCAGGAAGATTCTTTCTCCGGGAAAACACTTCTATACTGAGAATATATCACGGGGGAAATGTTGATTCTTTGAATATTTTCTATGGGATATTTTCAATTAATCTCCCCTCAAAAGTCCTTTTCTGGTGTTTTATACTGAAAACCTCAGTAACTCATCCCAGCAAGTGATTTAGGGATACTATAAGCAGCTGGAATAATACGAGCTCCACAAAAAGCTGGAATGAAAACATCGTTTCTGAAGTTTAAAAAACTCCACGATTCTTTTCCCACTCCAAAACATTGCTGAATTTCCATTCCCTGATCCAAGGCTGGGAGCTAAAAATAAATCTGTTAGAAAGCAGCTCTGGGCAGGAACCTGGCGAAAGACTGAGGACCACCATGGGACTGAGGACCACCAGAGCTGCTCGGGATGGAGATCCCCAAGGCAGAGGCAGGAGGATGGGGTGGAATTTGGGATGCAGGATGTTGGAAAAGGGGTGTGGGTGCTCATCCCAGTGGAGATTCCACTCCCAAGATGTGACATGAGCTCAGCCAGCACCACCCCCTTGTTTTGTGTCCCTTCATTGTTCCTCAGATTAATTAAAACCCCAATTAAGAGCTGCCCAAAAGCCAGCACATTTGGATTTAATTGGCCACTCATTTTCTGCAAGGAAAATAATCATTAACGTTGATGGAGGAGCTGCAATTATCCCGGATTTGTATGGATTCTCCACTGCCAATGAGAGGAGCCAGGCACATCCCAAAAATGGACATGGATGCTCCCGAGTTTCATCATCCCACAGGGAATACCAGCTCCATCCATTCCTGCCCCTGTTCCATCCATTCCTGCCCCATTCCTGCCCCAGCTCCATCCATCCCCACCCCGGCTCCATCCATTCCATTCCCTGTTCCATCCATCCCTGCCCCTGTTCCCTCGATTCCTGTCCCTGTTCCATCCATTCCTGTCCCTGTTCCCTCCATTCCTGCCCCTGTTCCATCCTTTCCTGTCCCTGTTCCCTCCATTCCTGCCCCATTCCATCCATTCCTGCCCCTGTTCCCTCCATTCCTGCCCCATTCCATCCATTCCTGTCCTTGTTCCATCTATCCCTGCCCCATTCCATCCATTCCTGCCCCTGTTCCCTCCATTCCTGTCCCTGTTCCCTCCATTCCTGTCCCTGTTCCCTCCATTCCTGCCCCATTCCATCCATTCCTGTCCCTGTTCCATCCATCCCTGCCCCTGTTCCCTCCATTCCTGTCCCTGTTCCCTCCATTCCTGCCCCTGTTCCCTCCATTCCTGTCCCTGTTCCCTCCATCCCTGCCCCTGTTCCCTCCATTCCTGCCCCTGTTCCCTCCATTCCTGCCCCATTCCATCCATTCCTGTCCCTGTTCCCTCCATTCCTGTCCCTGTTCCATCCATTCCTGCCCCTGTTCCCTCCATTCCTGCCCCATTCCATCCATTCCTGCCCCATTCCATCCATTCCTGTCCCTGTTCCCTCCATTCCTGCCCCTGTTCCATCCATTCCTGTCCCTGTTCCATCCATTCCTGCCCCGTTCCCTCCATTCCTGTCCCTGTTCCCTCCATTCCTGTCCCGTTCCATCCATTCCTGCCCCTGTTCCCTCCATTCCTTCCTTCCCGGCTCTCCCAGCCTCCATCCCAGCTGGAATTCCCCCCCTCCTCATTAGGGAATTGTTTTAATTTGCTCTGCTCCATAATCCTATTGCAGCTTAACGTGCACAACTGCCCCAGGCTTTCCTCACCTTCGACCAAGGCTCATTCCAGAGCTCCCTCAGCTTTCCAAAGAGCTCCAAAATAGGAATTTCTTTATGTCTGTCCTTTTATTTCCTTCCCGGAGCACTCGGCGCAGGGATGGGCACTGCCTGTTCCACCCCGATGCTCCAGGGTGGTGCTGGTTGGCATTTAGGGATTCCCACATTCCCCGTTTGCCTTCCTGCTCCTCCAGGAGCCAAGGGAATCCACTCCTGTGCTCCCTACCCAAGGAGAGGGAGTTTGGCCAAGAAAAATGGGCTTTGAGGGGTTTGTTATTGAATTTTTTGGAATTCAGAGCTCCAAGGGAGTGCATGTGCCCAGGAGGAAAAAGAAATCACCGCGTGCCTCAGTTTACCTGTATGCAAAAGAGCTGCAAACAACCTGGGAGGAGAGAGCGGCTCCTGTCCCATTCCAGGGGTGCTGGGGACACTTTCTAATAGGGACATCCACGTCCCATCCATGTTTTTCCTTTCCCCCAGGTATTCCTGGGATTGGATATGCACCTGCTTCCTTTTCTTGATTTTTTTTAACATTTTTCCTTTTATTTTTAATGTTTCTTTTTCATTTTCCATCCCAGGAAAATGAAAGATTTTCAATTTTAAATTCCAGGCTCCAGAACCTTTTGGCTCTTCCCAGCGAAGAGACAGAGGAAAAAAAGCTCATTCCCAGCCCTCCAGAGCGGGAAGAAAACCTCAGAAATTTGCACAGGAAAGCCTCAAAACCAGAAACCAAAAAAAAACCCAAAATTCCAGAGCTTTTCAGCCACACCTGACAAACTCCATGGAAAACTTTGCGCACTCAGAAAAATTTTCCCATAAAAAGGAACCTGAGGAGGACGAGCTGTGGGGAAGAACTTGCTAGGGAGCAGCCTCCTGTCTCCTAATTAATCCCAAAATTATCCCTGAGAGGATTTTGGTGACCTGAATAAATGATTCCCATTTTCAAGACGTTTTCATTCACCGCCCCCTGCCCGCTGCCCAGCACGGAAGGTGAAAATCAACATTTTGATGTTTTCCTCCATCCCCGAGGCACGGCTGATCCCCCGGGATGGATCCCTGGAATTCCAGGCTCCCAAATCCAGCAGCACGAGCCCTGCTGGGATCCGGGAGGGGTTTGGTGACAGCTGCAGCTCCTGGGAGCACCCAAATCTCCCAGCAGATGGTTGGGCTGATTACAGAGCCGGGGTCACTCCGGGGCACCCCGGCGCTTCCGAGGGACAGGAAATATTCCCTCTCCCAGCCGTGCATCAGGAAGGAGATTTTCTCCCCCTTTTCCGTCTCTTTTTGCCCATTTTCTGTCACTTTTTGCACATCTTCCACCATTTTTTCCCATTTTCCACCACTTTTTCACCTTTTCCCACAACTTTTTCACCTTTTTCCATTTTTGCCCCTTTCAACCAGTTCTCCCTCTTTTCCACCACTTTTTGCCCCTTTCTCACCATTTTTGCCCCCTTCCATCATTTTTTCCTATTTTCCACCACTTTTTTCCGCTTTCCACTGTTTTTTCCCATTTTCCCTCATCTTTTACCATTTCCCACTATTTTTTACCATTTCCACCCCATTTTTTCCCATTTTCCACCCATTTTGCCAACAGGATCCCGTTTTCTCCCTCCAACAACTGAGGAAACACCAACACCCAGGAGTTCCATGGAAAAACCCTTTCTCCAGGCTCCGTTTTCCCTTCCAACCCCAGCAGCAGGAAAAATGGGAAGGGGAACATTGGGAAGGAGATTCTTATTGCCCCTTTCCACCATTTTTTCCCATTTCCCACCACTTTTTGCCCATTTTCCGACACTTTTTGCCCATCTTCCACCACTTTTTGCCCCTTTTCCACCACCTTTTCCCCTTTCCACCACTTTTCCCATTTCCACCATTTTTGCCCATCTTCCATCATTTTTTCACCACTTTTCCACCACTTTTTGCCCATCTTCCACCACTTTTCCACTCATTTCCACCACTTTTTGCCACTTTCCCATCACCATTTTTTCCCATTTTCCACCCATTTTGCCAACAGGATCCCGTTTTTTCCCTCCAGCGGCTGAGGAAACACCAGCGCCCAGGAGTTCCATGGAAAAACCCTTTCTCCAGGCTCAGTTTTCCCTTCCCACCCCAGCAGCAGGAAAAATGGGAAGGGGAACATTGGGAAGGAGATTCTTTTTGCCCCTTTCCACCATTTTTTCCTATTTCCCACCATTTTTGCCCATTTCCCACCACTTTTTGCCCATCTTCCACCACTTTTTGCCCCTTTTCCACCACCTTTTCCCCTTTCCACCACTTTTTTTCCCTTTCCACCATTTTTGCCCATCTTCCACCACTTTTTGCCACTTTCCCATCACCATTTTTTCCCATTTTCCACCCATTTTGCCAACAGGATCCCGTTTTCTCCCTCCAACAGCTGAGGAAACACCAACACCCAGGAGTTCCATGGAAAAACCCTTTCTCCAGACTCAGTTTTCCCTTCCCACCCCAGCAGCAGGAAAAGGGGAGGCGATCTCGGCGCGGGGCTGCTTTGGTGCCTCGGACAGTGCTGCCCTTGTTCTCCCCCGCGCGGGGGAAACCCAACCCCGCTCCCTCCCCGCTTGCAATTCCCGCTTTCTCCGCGTCCCAGCAGCACAAAATTCCTTTAATCCGCATTTTCCAGCTGCAAAATCCACCCTGCAAAGATGCTCAGGAGCAGGTTGGTGTTCCCCACTCCCCCCAGAGCTCAAATTAAGGGAAGAAATGGGATTTTCTCTTTCTGCTCAGTGCTCAAAGGGCCCGAAACTCAGATTTATCTACCCTGAGCAGGAATTGTTCAGCTGGAAATGGAAATCAACCCTCCTTTAGTGGCCTCACCTCGCCTTCAGCACAGAAACGGGGGCAAATGCAAGTGAAAATGGAATTTAAAAACAAACAAATAAAAAACAAGAAATAAACAAACATAAAGAAAAAAAACCCAAAAGCCAAACAAACAAAAAAAAAACCCAAAAAGCCAAATCAAACAAAAAAACCTCCAACAAAACAAACCAAAAAAAACCAAAAAACCACCCCAAAACAACAACAAAAAATAACCCAAAGCCCTACAAAAACCTAAACTAAAACCACAAAAAAAACCCAAAAAGCAAAATCAACAAAAAATCACTCAAAAATTAAAAAATAATCACAAAAACCCCCAAAACAACAACAAAAATCCACTAAAAAACCCTACGAAAACGAACAGCCACATTTTCATCCATATTTTCCATCCTTTTCCTCTTTTTTGCCTTAAATTTAATGCAGGGGAAGTGAGAAGCTCTTGCCCATTTTCCACCCCTTTTCCCCCTTTTTCCACCACTTTCCCCCTCCTATTCCACCATTTTTTTGTCCCTTTCCATCACTTTTTTCCTCTTTTCCACCACTTTTTCCCCTTTTCCACCACCTTTTGCTTCCTTTCTACTTTTTTTCCATTTTCCATCATTCTGTACCCCTTTTCCACCACTTTTTTCATCTTTTCCACCACTTTTCCTCCTTTTTCCATTACTTTTCCCCCTTTTCCACCACTTTTTGGCTTTTTCCCACCATTTTTTCCCATTTTCCATCATTTTTTGCCCCTTTTCCACCACTTTTCCCCCTTTTCCCTCTCTTGCCACCAGGAGCCTGTTTTTTTCTGTTATTTTTGTCATTCCTGAGGGATCCTGCTCAGGTTTCCAGCTGAAAGGAGAAGTCTGGAATCAGCTGAGCCCTGACCTGAGCCTGGCCCAGCTCGGGTTTCCAATCCCGGCCCTGCTGGGCTCGGCTTACCCGGGAAATAAAAGAGCTGGAGCTCCAACCCCAGAAACGAGGGAAGAGCAATCCCACCCCATGATCCTGGCGGGGAATGGGGGATTTGGGGGATTTTGGGATGGGTTGGGAAGCGTTTCCAGGTTTTCTGTGGGATGGTGGTGGTGCCAGAAGGATTTAATCAAATATTTATGGAGTTCTTGGAGTTTGCTGCTGCCAGGGGTTTAAAATAACCAAACAACCAAAAAATAACCCACCAAAAAACCAAAAAAAAAAAAACCCAAACAAACAAAACAAATAAAATAAAAAACAAATAAAAACAAACAAAAAACAAACCAAACCTCTGGGAAATTAATTTGTAAAAAATTCTCAGAGCCTGACAGAAGGCTCACACAGTGTGCAAACCTCGAGATAAGAAATGCTGACTTAAAAATGCCATGGAATAAGGTGTTCAGGTAAAAAATAAAATAAACACAAAACCAAAAAAAAAACCAATAAAATAAAATAAAATAAAATAAAATAATAAAATAAAATATTTTAAAATATTTTAAAACACCTCTCAATTACCCCATCTCTAAATCAAAAATAAAACCATAATCCAATACAAACCAAAACAAAGCAAAAAAAACCCCAAAACTCACCAAAAAAACCACGAAAACAAAAGTCAAACCACAAAGACACTCCCCCACAAAATCAAACAAAAAAAAAAACCTACAAAAAACCCAAAAAAGAAACCCCAGAAAGTTAGTTCTCATTCCACCACTGCTGTGCTTGTCCAGTTTGTCCCCCAAACCCCACAAAAAACCCTAAACAAAACCACACACACAAAAAAAAAACCCACACCAAAAAAAGAAAACCACACAAAGAAACCCCACAAAATAAAACCCTCCAAAAAAATCCCACAAAAAATTACCTAAAAAAAATCCTACAAAAAAACCCCTGAATCTCCAGCAGGGCAGTGGAGCTGGAGGAGCTGCTCCCACCCCTCCTTCCCAAGTGTACTCCACGGATGTTGGTTTCCTCAGCTTTTCCAAATTCCATCAAATTTTAACAATTCTTTGTCAATCCATTCCCCACACGTGGATCCGGTGGGACGGTGGTGTTCCCACACCTGGCAGAGAGGGGAAAAGCAGGAAACACCTCCAGGTGTCAGCCCCAAGGCTTTAGGGATCCAGGATCCACCCCAGGATCCATTCCAGGATCCATCCCAGGATCCACTCCAGGATCCATCTCAGGATCCACTACAGGATCCACCCCAGGATCCACTCCAGGATCCATCTCAGGATCCACCCCAGGATCCACCCCAGGATCCATAACAAGATCCCTCCCAGGATCCATCCCAGGATCCACACATGGATCCATCCCAGGATCCACTCCAGGATCCACTCCAGGATCCATCTCAGGATCCATCCCAGGATCCACCCCAGGATCCATCCCAGGATCCACTCCAGGATCCACCCCAGGATCCACCCCAGGAGCCACTCCAGGATCCACCCCAGGATCCACCCCAGGATCCACCCCAGGATCCACCCCAGGATCCATCCCAGGATCCACCCCAGGATCCATCCCAGGATCCACCCCAGGATCCACCCCAGGAGCCACTCCAGGATCCACCCCAGGAGCCACTCCAGGATCCACCCCAGGATCCATCCCAGGATCCACCCCAGCATCCACCCCAGGATCCACCCCAGGATCCCTCCCCGTCCCCAGAGAGCCACTGGGGCCGTTCCCTTCCCCTGCCATGGGATCTGCCCTGGCTCAGGGCACAGGCGTGGGGCCGGGCCGTGTGGCAGTGCCGGGCAGACAAGGGCTGGGGGCGCTGCTGGGCAGCGGCTGGACACGAGCCAGCAGCGTGCCCTGGTGCCAGGAAGGCCGATGGCTCCTGGCCTGTGTCAGGAATGGGGTACCAGCAGGAGCAGGGAGGGCACTGTGCCCCTGCGCTGGGCACTGCTGAGGGCACGCCTGGAGTGCGGGGTGCAGCTCTGGCCCCTCAGCTTGGGAAGGACAACGGGACACTCGAGAGCATCCAGAGGGGGCAACGAGGCTGGAGAGGGGCTGGGAACACAAACTGTGGGAATGCTGGGGGACACGAGACAGACGATGGACTTTGGACCTGGCTGGCATAAGAGATTTGATAACAGGATGCCTTGGCAAAAGCAAATGGAACTTTGAAAATTAGACCTGGATTGCAAGAAGATTCAATCAGATGGATTCACCAGAAAAAGAAAATCCCAATAAACTCTGCAAGCAAGAGATGCTGCTCTGTGCATAAGTTTGTGTGTGTGATTTTAACCTAATCACTGCAGTGCACATTACTGGTCTCCCTAAAATAGCACCTAAGTGTTTGTATCCCACAATAAAGCTGGATTGTGATCACTGAATCAGCCTCCCTGGCTCTCTCCATCGCCAACAACAAACCCTGAGAGGAAGCACTGAGGGAGCTGGGGGTGCTCAGCCTGGAGAGAAGGAGACTCAGGGCTGCCCTCATCACTCTCCCAGCTCCTGAAAGGTGCCTGTGCTCAGCTGGGCTGGGCTCTGTCTCCAGGCACTGACAGAACCAGAGCACACAGCCTCGAGCTGCCCCAAGGGAAATACAGGCTGGATATCAGGAAAAGAGTGATAAAGTTCTGGAATGTTCTGCCCGGGGAGGTGGTGCAGTCACCATCCCTGGGTGTGTTTAACAAAGCCTGGATGTGGCACTGGGTGCCAGGGTTGGGTTGAGGTGCTGGGGCTGGGTTGGACTCGATGAGCTTGAAGATCTTTTCCAACCCAGTGATTCTGGGAATTCTGGGAATTCCCAGAGCAGCTGGTGCTGCCCCTGGATCCCTGGCAGTGTCCAAGGCCAGGCTGGACACTGGGGCTTGGAGCAGCCTGGGATAGTGGGAGGTGTCCCTGACATTGCAGGGGTGGCACTGGATGTGATTTAAGGTCCCTTCCAGCCCAAATTATCCCAGAATTCTGTGATTCCATGGAGTGACGCAGCCGTCGGGTGGAGCTGGAGCCAAGCTGGTCCAGAGGGAAATGCCCCTCACATTCCCAGCTCCCTCCATCTCCCCATCCCAGGGATTGCTGATGGAAGGGATCAAACTCCTCCCATGGAAAGGAAAAACCTCCCCCAGTGCTGCTGAGGGAGAGGGAAACTGAGGCAGAGCAGGGAATGCCCAGCAGTGACAAATTCCAGCATTTTCTCAACAAACAAAGGCAGCCTTTGCTCTGCTCCCAGGTTGGTGGGATGGACACCGGATGGATCAAGGCCTTGTGCCACCACATTTCTGTCATTCCTTTGTCACATCCCTGGGATTTCCTGCTGGAAGTGGGCCAGCAGAGGGATTTCTGCCCCTTTCACTTTTCCAAGAGCCCGGGGCAGCTCTGTGCCCCCAGGCTCTCAGGTGGGTCAATATTCCCAATTTCCCGATGTTTCCCAGGGTCAGGTGATCTCCAGGGCTGGAGGCAGCGCTCAGGGGGGTGATGTCCTTCCCCAGGGATGGATGAATCCTGGGAATCACTCGGGGCCACAGAACTGACCCCACGGAGCCCTGGAGCTCAGGGACAGCCCCATGGGATTTGGAGCATCCCTGACATCCAGGGGATAAATGAGTCCCAAAAGCAGCTGGGCAGTGCTTTCCTGGAGCCCGGAATGATCTGGGAGCGAATCCAGCTGTCCTGGCCTCCACCTCACCCAGCCTCTCCTGGAGGGGGCAGAAAAGCCCAAATTTGGGGTGTCTGGAGGTGTCGGGGCCATGACTGAGGCCAGCAGCTCTGCCAAGCACCAACACGAGGCTCTCAGGAAAACAAATCCAAAATAAAAAAGCAGGAAAAACCACCAGAGAAAGGGGGGGAAAGCTTTCAGCTCACCAGTTGGTTTTCTTTTCTCTCTTTTTTTTTTTTTTTTTTTGGGTTTTTTTGGTTTTTTTTTGTTTTCAGACCTAAAATTGATTAAAATAAACCCGGGGATCTGACTGAGCTGTTTCTATTTAGGACCTGAATAAGGACTGGTGAGCCCAAAAGCTGATCTGCTTTGGAGCTTTTTTTCCCCAACCGTATCAGTTGCTCTAATAAAAGATCCAGCCTCTCCCTGGCAGCCTCCTCAAATCCTCCGGCTGCCACAATTCCGCACGGAAAAACCTCCAGCAGCACGGATTTCTGCTCAGCAGAGGAGCAGCCAGCTCCCAGCTCACCCAGCTGCTGCTTTGTTGAAAAAAGAAAATCAGTTAAAAGGGAGAATTTACCTTTAAAATCTGCCCCTTTCCCCTGGGTTGTTTGCAGGGCTGCTGGTGGTTTCACCTAAAATATTCCCATAAATCGTGGGAGCCTACCCAGTGCCAGGAATGATGCTCGGAAAGCTGTAGGATGTGGTCCGTGGGCAAAGGGAAGAGCCCAGCCCGGGCTGAAGGGGCTGCTGGGCTGGGCCGGGGTCACCTGGGCCTGAGGGAACAGTGGGGTGCCCAGGAAGATGGTCTGGGCTGAGCAACGCTTTTGGGATGCTCACACAGGGATTCATGGAATCACAGAATATCCTGAGCCGGGGGGAGCCCCCAAGGATCATCCAGTCCAACCCTGGCCCTGCCCAGACACCCCAAAATCCACCCTGGGGACCCCTGGAGCGGGGTCCGAATGCTCCTGGAGCTGCGGCAGCCTCGAGAATGTCCCCACCCGCTGGGGACCCTGCTGTCCCCTGGGAATGGCCATCAAGGCCCAAAACACAGTCCAGGCCTCCCTGAGCGCCCAGCCCCCGAGTTCCAGGCTGAAAACCCCGACTGGGACGGGCTGGGGGGAGCGGGAGGTGCCCCAGCCCCACTCCCGGGAGTGTCCCCTCACTCCCAGGGAAGGACGCTCGGCTGTCCCAGGCGCGGGGGATCCTCATTCCCTTCCCCACGCCCAGGGGATGCTCCAGCAAGCCAGGCCCTCGAAATCCAGGAGATTTTCCTCCTGCTGGTGGCACTTCCCGCCCTGGCAGCGGGGCTGGCACCGCTCCCCACCTGCCAGCAGCGGGGTTTGGCCCCTGCCAGGCTCAGCCCGTGGCCAGTTCAGCGAGGGCCAGGGTGAGGATTAGGGATGTGCCAGGGAGGGATTACCCGGAGCCCTGCCCAGATCGGGGGGAGGGAGCAGCAAACACCGGGGCCCCGCGTTTCACGGATTTTTAGGGTGTAAAACAACAGGATTTACCCGGGGAGGCTGAAATGCTGAAATTCCCCACGGGAGAGGCACAGGAAACCTCGGGGCTCTGCTTCTGGTGGACTTTTAGGGTGTAATAAAACCCGGGGAGGCTGAAATGCTGAAATTCCCTGAGGGATGGGCACGGGAGATCGGCTGGAGGGGGTGACCAATCCCTGTCTGAGCTATGGGACAGAAACTCCTGCTTTTCCCAGGAATTTCTAACCCTCGCTGCCACCCCCTTGTCACCCGGGGGAAACTGAGTCACAGGGCCAATCCCGGCGGAGCCGTGTCCCCTCTTCAGCAGCTTCACCAGGAATCACCTCTGGAAGGAGCGGGGATCTCCTCTGCTCTTCCCTACAAACACCAGCACCCCAAAAACGTCCCCGCTGCGCCCAGAGCTGCAGCTCACCCCAGCCCCGTCCTGCCTCCCCTCCTGCCCCCGTCCCCAAAAGCACAACCCGTGTGTCTGTGGACAAATCCCCTATTTTTAGCAGCTCGTATCGCGGGCTCTGGGACTCGTGGCATTCCCGGATTTTGGAGGGTGCTTCGATCCCAGGATGGGGGAGGCACAGGGACACCGGGCAGGACAATGCCCAGGGCACAGAGCTGCCCCGTTTTGGGGTGGAGGAGGTGCCGTGCCCTGCGCCCACCTCACAGTACCCAAAATAAAGTGCTTTTTTTGTGCCCTTCGCTCACCTACAATTATCCCAAATGAAGGGTTTTTACACACTGGGCTGCACTCAGAATGTGGATTTGGGCTCCCAGCCCAACCCTGGAGTGGGAATGCTGGAAAAGGGCTGATGGTTCTGCTCTGCCTGGCCCCAAAACCCCACCAGGACCCGGCTGTGGGACAGCCCACTTGGGGGGCTACTCCCTGTATGCACAACATCCATGGGGCAGTGTCCTGAAACCCTACAGGAAAACCCTACAGGAAAACCCTTCAGGAAAACCTGACAGGAAAACCCTACGGGAAAACCCTTCAGGAAAACCCTTCAGGAAAACCTGACAGGAAAACCCTACAGAAAAACCCTCCAGGAAAATCCTTCAGGAAAACCTTACAGGAAAATCCTCCAAGAGAAACTTCCAGGAAAATCCTCCAGGAAAACACTATAGGAAAACTCCACAGGAAAATCCTCCAAGAAAACCCTCCAGGAAGACCCTCCAGGAAATTCCTCTCCCTGGATGCCAGGGTTGAGGTGGGGCAGGGACATCAAGGCTTTACCCAGGGAGAGCAGAAATGCCCCGACCCCCCTGACATGCACAGAGTTCCCCCCACCCCAAAACAACACCTTCGGTGCCACCCATCAGCAGCCCCGACAAACCGGGGATGTCCCGAGGGGGCAAAGGCCACCCTGTCCCCCAGGGTGACACCGCTTTCACCCGCGACACCCAGCCTCTAAAGGCCACCCCCCACGGCGCAATGCCCCGCCCCCAGGTGGCAGCAGCTCCTTCTGTCCCTCTGTCCCTCTGTCCCTCTGTCCCTCTGTCCCTCCTGTCCCCCTGTCCCTCTCTCCCTCCTATAACCCCGGTCCCTCTGTCCCCCTGTCCCTCTGTTCCCCCTGTCCCTCTGCCCCTCCTGTCCCTGCTGTCCTTCTGTCCCTCCTGTCGCTCTGCCCCTCCTGTCCCTCTGTCCCTGTGCCCCTCTGTCCTTCCTGTCCTCCTGTCCTTCTGTCCTTGCCGTCCCCCTGTCCCTCTGTCTCCCTGTTCTTCCTGTCCCTCTGTCCCCTGTCCCTCTCTGCCTCCCGTCCCCCGGTCCCTCCTATCCCTCGTCCCCCTCTCCCTCTGTCCCTCTGTCCCCTCGGTTTATCCCCCTAAGCCGATTGCGGCGCCGGCCCTGCCCGCTCTGACCCTCCGGTGAGCGCCGGCCCCAGGTGAGGCCGCAGCCGCTCCGGGGATTACCGGGAATTACGGCACCGCTCAGACGGTGACAGCGGCCACACGGAGCCACCAGAGCCGAGGTGGCACCCGCGGGAGTGTCCAGCCAGGGGAGCCTTCCCCGGGGATCCAACCGAGGCAGGAGCCCTGTTCCCAGGGAATGGCTCCCAGTGCCAGAGGGCAGGGCTGGATGGGATCTTGGCAATGAGGAATTGTTCCCTGGCAGGGTGGGCAGGGGCTGGGCTGGAATTGCCAGAGCAGCTGGGGCTGCCCCTGCATCCCTGGCAGTGCCCAAGGCCAGGCTGGACACTGGGGCTGGGAGCTCCTGGGACAGGGGGAGGTGTCAGGGTTGGAACGGGATGATCCCTAAATTCCCTTCCCACCAAAGCCGTTTTGAGATCTTTCATCTTAATCCCAACCATGACAGGTGGCTGTGGCCCAAATCTCCCCAAAACACGGCTGGAGATGCCCTTGGGAGATTTTCCCTCTCTTTCCATGGATGCACCTGGCTCCAAACTCAGCCCCTGCAGCCGCAAACCCCAACCCCGCCACTCCAGCGACCCCAAAAGGAGGAGCGTCCCCAAAGCCAGCCCCTCTGGGGACACGGGGAGGCTCTGAGGGGATTCTCCTGGGGCTGAGCCCCGCACCGGACATTGTCCCATGGATTCAGGGTTGCTGATCCACTCCGGGCTCCGGGGCTGAGCAGGGGCTGCTCCTGCAGGGCTCAGATGGCTCCGGGGATCCTCATCCCGCCCAGGGCCGGGACGGGGCCGGAGCCTCCGGGCCGGCAGCTGGGGAGGGGGACAGCCACGGGGGAGGAGTGTCGCGAAGCAGGGGACAGAAACCTGGAGGTTTGGAGGGGGATGGGGCTCGGGGTGGGGGCTGTGGCAGCTCTGAGGCGCTCCCGGGGGGTTAAATCCCCTCCTCCCTGCGGAATGGCTCGAGAAAACTCAAGGAAAGATTCACAGAAAATGCAGGAACAGCCCCCGGCTGCAGCCCCGGGTGCATCTCCAGAGCTGGCGGGCACTGCTGGCGCCGGGCTGCTCCACACCCGGGAGCCAAGGCCAAAAATCTCCAAGGAAGAGCAGCTCCACGCCTGGAGGAGCCGCGCAAAATCCTCTGCACCGTCTGGGCAAGGTTTAAATCCCACCAGCCAGGTGTGTCCCACCAACCCGCACCTTGGGATCGTGTATTCATGGAATGGTTTGGGTTGGAGGGACCTTAAATCCCACTCAGTGCCACCCCTGCCATGGCAGGGACACCTCCCCCTGTCCCGAGTGCCCCAAACCCCCTCCAGCCTGGCCTTGGGCACTGCCAGGGATCCAGGGGCAGCCCCAGCTGCTCTGGGAATCCCAGCCCAGTGTCCCACTGCTCTAACTGCAAATAATTTCCCTCCTAGATCTCGTCTGAATCTCCCAATTTTAATTTAAAGCCATTTCCCCTTGTCCCCTCACAACAGCCCTGCCTAAAGGCTGTCCCCGAGGCACGGAGGGGACGGAGCTGCTGGACAGGGGCTGGACCCAGCCCTGGGCCCTCCTGAGCCTTCCCTCCAGGGCTTAACCAATCCCGGGCTTGCCTTCCTGCGGCTCCCAGGCCGGATTTAACAAATCCCGGGTTTATTTCCCTGGTGGCTCCCAGGCCGGGTTTAACAAATCCCGGGTTATCTCCCTGGTGGCTCCCAGGCCGGGCTTTAACAAATCCCGGGTTTATTTCCCTGGTGGCTCCCAGGCCAGGCTTTAACAAATCCCGGGTTTATTTCCCTGGTGGCTCCCAGGCCTGGTTTAACAAATCCCGGGTTATTTTCCCTGGTGGCTCCCAGGCCGGGTTTAACAAATCCCGGGTTATTTTCCTGGTGGCTCCCAGGCCGGGTTTAACAAATCCCGGGTTATTTTCCCTGGTGGCTCCCAGGCCTGGTTTAACAAATCCCGGGTTATTTCCCTGGTGGCTCCCAGGCCGGGTTTAACAAATCCCGGGTTATTTCCCTGGTGGCTCCCAGGCCGGGTTTAACAAATCCCGGGTTATTTTCCCTGGTGGCTCCCAGGCCGGGTTTAACAAATCCCGGGTTATTTTCCTGGTGGCTCCCAGGCCGGGTTTGCTGTCCCTGCCCCAGCTCCTCACCCCAGCAGGGCGTGCAGGGCAGGTCACCTCTGCTGTCACTGCCCACCTGGATGGTTCCCGTTCATTAAGAGGGAAAAAAAACCTGTGGGAAACGGATTTATAGAAAATTTATACAACTTTTAATTTTCTTTTTCTTTTTTTTTTTTTTAACTTTTATTTTTCTCTTCACAATGTTTGTCTTATCCCGTGTTTTTTCTAAGTTAGCATTTCTTACCTCCAGGTTTGGATACAGATGCATGCTATGGGAGTTTTTGTTAAGTTTTGAGAGTTTTCTATAAATTTATTTTCCCACATTTCCCCCCTCTCTTGAATGGGAAAAACTTTTTTGATGGTTTTGTTTATTGATTGCTGTGTATAGTAAAGTACATAAGGTATTATTATTATTAACATTGTTACTATAATAATTCATGTATATAAATTTATTTTGTAAAGTTTTTTAGCTAAGGTGTAAAACTCTATTTTTAAATAAGTTGTTTAATTATGATTTATTGTTTGGCTTAATTTGATTAGCTAATTTTTTTCAGTTTTGAACTTGTTTGTGGATGGATTTTGAATGGTTAGATAAATTTATATAATATATTTTTTAAAGTTTTTATAATACTGTCTATGTGTTAGTGACAGAAAATTGCTGGGGGTTTTGTTTTTTAAGGTTGTATGTTTGATAGTATTAATATTTGTTATTATGTTATTAATTGTAATGGAAGTAATATCGATTTTTATTTAGTTAATACTTTAATTGGTTTAATTGTTTTAATGCTACATTTGAGGTAAGATGAGGTAGAAATAAATTTTATGTAATTTTTGTAGGGTTTTAGGGTTTGAAATTGTTATTATAGATTTTTTATAATGATGGGTTAATTTATTTTTTAATAGTTTTTTTTTAATTTTTTTTTTTTTTTAAACTGCGGAGGGAGATGTGAAACGCGGGAGCCCAAAGCGATGGACGCCAAAAATGACCCCGGAGGGTTTGGGCACGGAGCAGATGGGCTGGTGGCCCCGGGGGACGCTCCCGGCTGGGGACTGGAGGGTTCCTGTCCTGGAGGGTTCGTGTCCTGGGATGTGCCGTGGGACTGGAGGGGTTCGTGTCCTGGGATGTGCTGTGGGACACTCCCAGGTGGGACTGGAGGGTTCGTGTCCTGGGATGTGCCGTGGGACGCTCCCAGGTGGGACTGGAGGGTTCCTGTCCTGGGATGTGCCGGGCGCGGAGGGAGGAGGAGGAGGAGGAGGAGGAGGAGGAGGAGGAGGAAGAGCCGGTGCTGCAGGGCTGAGGGGATGGGGGATTGTTCTCCCTCGTGTCCCCATGGGACAGAAATATCCCTTGGATATTTCTGGAGCACAGGGAATCCCTGCCAGCAGCACGGGCTGCACACCAGGACCCAGACGGGCACCCTGGGAGCAGAGTTTGGCTTTCCAGAGCTCCCAGAGACTTTTCCAGCCTCCTCCTCCTCCCCGTTCCCGAGCAAGCCAGGCCAGATCCCGCTCCCACCTTGGGGTCTGCTCCAGCACAGGAAGGACCTGGAGCTGCTGGAGAGAGCCCAGAGGAGCCCAGGGAGCTGCTGCAGGGCTGGAGCCCCTCTGGAGCCAGCCTGGAGAGCTGGGGGTGCTCCCCTGCAGAGGAGAAGGCTCCAGGGAGAGCTCAGAGCCCTTGCAGGGCCTGAAGGGGCTCCAGGAGAGCTGCAGAGGGACTGGGGACAAGGCCTGCAGGGCCAGCACACAGGGAATGGCTCCCAGTGCCAGAGGGCAGGGCTGGATGGGATCTTGGCAATGAGGAATTGTTCCCTGGCAGGGTGGGCAGGGGCTGGGCTGGAATTGCCAGAGCAGCTGGGGCTGCCCCTGCATCCCTGGCAGTGCCCAAGGCCAGGCTGGACACTGGGGCTGGGAGCACCTGGGACAGGGGGAGGTGTCCCTGCCACGGCAGGGGTGGCACTGGATGAGGTTTAAATCTCCCTTCCAAACCAAACCATTCCATCATTCCACAGCTCCACAAAACCATGGCATTTTTGTCCCCCAAGTCTCGGCCCTGATGTCTCATTCCTGCCGCTCCCAGCTCCCGCCCTGAGCCGATCCCGGCTGCTCCTGCCCGCTCCGATAAGAGCCCCTGAACAATGAAAAGGCGAGGAAAAGAGCAATTCCCGTTTTTTACAGCCAGCCGAGCGCAGCTCCTGCCCTCCCAGCCCCCTGGTTCCCAGCAGGAACCCGCAGCCGCTCGATCACAGATCTCCCAGGGCCTCTCCCAGGGAAAACCCTTCCCTAAAAGGCTCTGGGATGTTTGGGGAGCCCCATCCCGGCTCCTCCGGCGCTGGGGAAGGGATCAGGGCGCTCGGACTCACATTCCCGGCTCGATTTCCAGTGGAAGGGCAGGACAATGGCGCATTGTGCGCCTGGGAGAGGAAAATGATCTCATGGTGTTTGTGGAAGGAAAGGTTTGAGCTGGAAACGCCTCCGGGCCCGGGGAAAGCAGCCCCGGTGGAGCCGGCACCGGGAACGCTCCGCAGCCGCTTTTCCGGGAGCGTTCCCGTGGGGAACAGCCGGGGCTCGGCCCCCGGCCCGGGAGCAGCGCCAGGGGTGGTTTGGGGACACGGGGACACAGCCCGGGGACACAGCCCGGGGGCACGAGCCGGCCCCGAACCTTTTCTGCTTGCCCGCAGTGATTCAGGGGACACAAATCCCCCTGCTCAGGGGCCACCGCCGTGTCACCTCCTCCCCGCGGGCACAAAGCCACCTCCTCCGCGGGGACACCAGCTCGGAGGGAGCTGTCCCGCTGCTGGATGCACTGGGACCGCTTTTCCCCTAAGGAGACTCAGGAAAAACCGGGATCGCTCCCAAAGGAGTCCAGTGGGAGCTGGGGGTGGCTTTGGAGAGCCGGGGCACTGTCACCGTGCCAGGGCGCTGTCACCGTGCCAGGGGACGCTCCCCTGACACCGCAGGAAGGCAGCTGCGGGAGTAAAAAGCCTCTTAACGACCACAGAAAGCAATCGTGGGGTGTTTCCCGTTTTATTTGGCTCCTTGAGCGCCACTTCATTTGCTGGGATCGGCTTAATTGTGGTCATTGAGGGGGCGAGGGAAAGCTGAGCTCCCCAGGGATGGGCTGGGAAAGGAGAGGAGGGCTCCGGGGCGGGGGCAGAGTTCCCGCAGGGAGCATCCTCCAGCCCTACAAGTCATTCTCCTTTCCCCAAATCCCTGCTCCGCGACGGCTCCTCTCCCTCGCAGCCGCTGCCTCAGTTTCCCCCGCCCCTCCCCGTGCTGCAGTTTGGGGGCACCCGGGACCGCTCCAGCCCCGAGTTGCACGAGCAGAAGGACAGGCACAATTTAGGGGAATTTCCAGCATGGAAAGGGGTCAGGAGCTGGCAGAGGAGCCGTGTCCTGTCCTTGCAGGGAGGGTGGGTAGCAGGCCCACAGAGCTGGGGGTGCCCTCTGCTTTAACAGCTTTTGGGGTGCTTTGTGCAAACCCCACCAGTCCTACATGTGGGAATATTCTTCCTGAACTGCTCTGGATGGACCAGCCCAGAAATCCTCACTGGCTCCCCCACAAGGAGGGAGTTCCCCCAAAGGCATCGTCCCAACCCCAAAGTCACCTGGAAAACCTTGCACAGGAGGCTGGAAAAGGGTTTGTCTCTCATTTTGAGGGGTGCAGGGAGCATCCAGGCCCAGCCAGGTCACACATCAACGGGATTCTGGAATTACTGGTGTTGGAAAACCCCCGATGTTGGAAAATCCCCTCAGCCCCTGGTGTTAAACCATTAACCCAGCACTGGGCTGTCACCACTCACCCCTGCCCCGAGTGTCACATTCTTCAAATATTTCCAGGGATGGGGATCCGCCACTCCCTGGGCAGCTGTGCCAGGGCCTGACAAACTTATCCACAAGGAAATTTTCTCTGCTGTGCCCACCCTGAGCCTGCCCTGGCCCAGCCTGAGGCCGTTCCCTCTGCTCCTGTCCCTGTTCCCTGGAGCACAGCCCGACCTCCCCGGCTGTCCCCTCCTGGCAGGAGCTGTGCAGAGCCACAAGGGCCCCCCTGAGCCTCCTTCTCTCCAGGCTGAGCCCCTTCCCAGCTCCCACAAACACATCAAACCCCAGGAATATGGGGGTGTCCAGGCTGTGTTTAGTGGCAGGCCAAGGACAGAGCTGTCACTGCCCTAAAGCCAACCCTCACCTGGCTGCCCCTAAGACGGTGCCGGTCCCGTTACTGGAGACCCTCCAGGACTCGTTCTGGTGCTGAGCCACAGCTAATGAACCCTAGGAATGATTAATCAGGAATATATTCCAGACTCTCACAGGCAGATCTGGATCAACACCGGCTCCCCCTCCCCACAGGCAGGACTCAAAACCGGGGAAAACCCCAAGCAGCCCTTTTCCCTGTGCTCCTGGCGTTTCATTAGGATTATCCCACCCAGGGAGGTGCTTTTTTGCCCCAGCAGCAGGACCCGGTGTTTGCCAGCTCCTGTGTGTCCAACAGGAAGGAGTTCCTGCCCACCTTCCTCGCGGTTGTCATGGAAATGCAAAGCGAGGTTGATTAAGATGCTGCCAAATCCAGGATTTCCAGCTGGAGCCCAGCCTGGAGGGGATGGGAGCAACCCAGGGCTGGGTCTGGGGGGAAGCCTTGGAGAGAGACCCGGCCCCTGCCTGGGACGGACTGAGGAGCCTGGACAAGCGCAGCTGGAAAAGGGTTTTCCCATGAGGAATTAACCCCACAAGCCCTGGGAAGCCGAGTGGGATGCACAGGATGGAGTCACCCCCCCCAGGAGAGAGGGGAAGGTGCCACGGGCAGGAATCCCCGGGAAGCAACCCCGCAGCTCCATCCCCCGAGCGTCTGCGGGGCCGGGAGCGGGGCCGTGCCCGGGGGGGCCCCGCGGCGGGGCCGGAGCGGGGACACGGCCGAGCCCGGCAGGAGCGGCCAGAAATAGCCCCGATTTCCATATGTAGGACGGGGCGGCCATGCCAGCGCAGCCACGACCTACTTTCCGCCCGCCCGGCGGGGCCCTGCTCGCCCGCGGCTGCGGCGGCTCCGCGGGGCCGCCCCGGGGCCGCCCCATCCCCGCGGGGGATCCGCGGCTCCGGCCCCGGGGGATGCGCGGCTGCTGCCCCGGGGGATCGCGGCTCCGGCCCCGGGGGATGCGCGGCTCCGGCCCCGGGGGATGCGCGGCTGCTGCCCCGGGGGATCGCGGCCCCGGCCCCGGGGGATGCGCGGCTGCTGCCCCCGGAGCCCGGGGGAAGGGGCGGCGGGCTCGGAGCACCCACGGGGATTCATCCCCTCTCCCAGCTCCTCCGCAAAGAGCCCCGCGCTCCACAGGCGCGCCCTCCACGCTTTATTTTTAATTTTCTCAACCTTTTTGCCACGCTGAGTGGAGAGCCAGGAGCTCTTCAGGCGCCTCTGGGATGCTCCCGCCTTTCAGGACCGCACAAACCGATGGGTTTCTGTGCGAACACGGCTTTTTCCATTCAGGAAAAAAAAAATAAAAAAATTAAAAAAAAATCCAACCCTAATCCAGCGTTGCTGGGAGTCTTCCCTCTCACGGGCAGTGTCCACCTGCGGGGCTGCACTGGGGACGGCACTGGGAAGGCCCCGAGGGGACAAGTGCCAATATTTACTCCCCAACCTGTTGTTTCCCTCCGCAGATCCAGGCGGGAAGGAGGCTCCTGCTCTTTCCACAGCAGCAGGGATTTTCACAGCCCCAGCCTGCTGTGGAAATGTCCCTTCCCGATGCGCCTGCTGTCACCTGCTCTGAGCTGCTCAACACTCGCAGCCTCACTGGGGAATTCAAATGTATTGCTGGAGAGGGAAAACCAAAGCCAGCTCTGGCAGCTCTGGGATCCAGCCTGGGAACGGGTGAGGAACAAATGAACTGTGAGGGGGTTCTGCTGCCCCTGAGGCCTCTTTTCCCAGAGCAGTCCAGGTCGGCTGAGAGCAACACAGGAGGTGACAGAAAGGAGGCACAGAAATGTCCTGCCCTGCCACGGGGGGGAAGAGGGAGGAGAAACTGGGGGGGTCCTGCTGGGGGGGTCAGGGAGTGCCCAACATGGCAGCAGGTGGGAACGGGGCCCAGCATGCCAACGGGGGGAATGTCAGACAGACTGGGATCCTGCCAAGGGAACGGGCACCAGGATCCTGCCAGGGGAATGAGCACCAGGATCCTGCCATGGGAATGGGCACCAGGATCCTGCCAGGGGAATGGGCACCAGGATATCCACATGGGAATGGGCACCAGGATCCTGCCAGGGGAATGGGCACCAGGACCCTGCCAGTGGAGTGGGCACCAGGATATCCACATGGGAATGGGCACCAGGATCCTGCCAGCGGAGTGGGCACCAGGATCTCCACATGGGAATGGGTCCCAAAATCCCCTCAGTGGGACAGGCACCAGCTTTTCCATACAGCAGTGGGTCCCAGCATTCCCAGTACAGGGCCAGGTACCAGAATTCCCACATGGGAATGGCTCCCAACATCCTAGGCCAACACCCCCAGCCAGGCCTGGCACCAGCCTCACCACCTCCAACCCCACAACTCTTCTCACCCACAACCCAGCAGAGCAGGAGGAAAATGAGAACAGGGAGAGCTCCATGGCAAGGGAATGTCAGCCCAGGGCACCAGGACTCCCTGGCAGCCACCAGCAGGAGAAGCTGCTCCTTCCAGCCCATCCTCAGCTGATTCCTCCAGGGGGAGGCTCCAGGCTCTGTGAAGAGCAGGGGAGATGGTCCCCCCTGCAGTGACCACCCCCCACCACACCAGGTTTTCCTCAAATTCTCCACTCCAAGAGCTGCAGGATCCACCTTGTGCTTGGAAAAACACCTCCAGCTCTGGTGCCAGCAGGAAAATCTTAAAGACGGAACCATGGAAGCTCCCAGAGCCCAGGGGGTGAAGGAAGCACCCAAAACTCTGATTTCACAAAGGGAAGATTTTCCCGTGGGCTCCACGGCTGGGGTGACCCCATTGGGAAGGAGCATTGTTCCCTGTTACAGAGACTCATTATGATATTGGCTCTTCTCAAACAGTAAAATAGATTTATATCTGTGGTGTTAAATAACTTTGTTATAGAGATACAGGTTTTGTTTCTGTTGTTGATTAAGCTCAGTGAAATAGCTGATATCAGTGTGCTTGTGTTAAAATGCCTGCTGGGATGGGATAACACCCAGTGCACACAGGACGAGGACACCTGCACAGATCTGCCAACCACCAGCACTCCCTGGCTGAAGGCAGTGTGGGCAGGGCCCAGAACTGGAGGGGATGAGAATGGACTAAAACCACACCAAGGAATCCCCATGCTCTAAAAAGGCAGATCCGAGGAGCTGTGCTAAACAGTTCTTGGAACATGTAAGCTAGTTTATGGATATGCATAAGGATCTATGAATATGCAACAGGCTGATGTAATTAACAGGTATTTAAGGACTACCCCAAGATAACAGTGTGCTCTTGGCTCAGTGCCTGATCCACCAGGCCCTAATAACCTTTGCTCTGTGGTCCTTGTCTCCCTTTGTCCTTTATTAAACTTTGCACATTTTCACAGAAGAGGGAACGTGTTTTTCACATTCCCAAAGCAAACAAAGCCAATTCCTGAGCCCAAAACACCAACTGACCCCTCATTTTCAAGTCCAGCCAGGTCCACCCTCATTCCCACCGGCTGAGTTCTTCTCTTCCTTGGCAAACCCGTCCCTACACGTCAGCAGCACCAGAAAAATGGGTCCCTCCAGGTCCCTGTGGGCATCACCCCTCTGCACCCTTCAGCTGCTGCTCCCAGCCTTGCTCTTCCTCCCTGGATTTCCCCTCCAGGAATTTTCTTTCCTCTTTTCCACACCAGCTCTGAGCTGTGCCAGACAAGCCCCAGTTCCCAAAAACTTGGGGCAGGCAGAGCCCAAATCCACACCCAGTCCTGGATCCTGATCCTCCTCCTCACTCCAGAGCTCGCTCTGCTCCTCATTCAGCTTCTAACCTTTGCCAGAGAGAAAAAAACAATGAAAAATCACCAAAGCCCTGATTTTTATGCAGGGAAGTGCAAAGCTTGAGCAGGCGAGGGTGACCCTCCTGCCCTGCTGCCCGCTGGAGAGGCAGTGGATTTTTCCTCTGGAAGACCCTGGGTCACACAAAAGCAGCAGCAAAATTCCCCTGATCCTCGGGTTTGGCTGTTTTCCTTCACCTCCCACCCCATCCTCACCCTGGGTGAGGGGCAGGACTGGTCCCCAGAGGATAAACCCCACTGAGGCACCGGGGAAGCTCAGATTTGGTGTTTCCCTAATTAGGAGCGAGCAGGAAGCACCGACCCCGCTCCAAAACCTCGAGAGGAGAAGGAACCCAATTAACTTCTCACCGCCCTTTCAGCTTAGGTCAGAACTGAGGCTGGGATGTGTTTGGAGAGCCACGAGGTCGGGTTTGGGGGGGTTCAGAGCTTGTCCCATCCCCCGGCTGGACTCGGGGAGCCCAGCCCCGGAGCTGTGACCCCGGCTGAGGACGGGAAAACGCTGGGAAAACACACGAGCCGCGGATGTGGAGTTTGGCTTCTTTTTTTTTCCCCCTCTCCTCTAATTGCTGCTGCTATTTTAACAGAGCCAGGCATTTCCTTGACGATTCACAAGGCCTATAAATGTTTGATGTCCCTTTCCCTCCGCTCAGGCAGCAACTTCTGCTGGGGTTTGGGGGAAAAGGCCCGGACTGGAGCACCAGGATGGGACAGCGGCTGCAGGGGGAGGATCCAGCCCCGGATCCACATGGAAAGGCTCCATCACACCCCTCTGCTCCAGTCCTCTCCTCCTCCCAGTTCCTAGAAGGAGATCCCACTGCCCAGCCTCCGTGCAATATGGCTTTGTGCTGCAGGAACCTAAATATAGAGCCGAAACCCTCCGGGGGCTTTGCTGCGCTCCGAGGTATTTATAGCTGCAGGCAAACTCCGGCTGGAGCGCTGGGAGCAGCTGGAATCGTGCTGAGGAGGGATCCGGCCCTGCCTGCAGCAGGGATTTTGGGGTTCTGGGGCACCAGCCCCGCCCGGGTCAGCCCCGATCCCACTGGTCCCTGACCACCGCGGCAGGAACGTGTGGGAATCTCACCTGCACCGGGGGCTGGGGGCAGATTTGGGGTTTTAAGGCCGAACCCAGAGCAAAGAGGATGAGGCTGAGAGGCTCAGGGCCAGCCCAGCTGCTGCTCTGCAGCTCCTCGCAAAAATCCAGGCACCCGCTGCTCCAAAAGCATTTTCTGGGAACGGGAAGTTCACCCTTTGGAGCACGAGGGATGAAATGGTCCCTTCCTGCCAACCCTCAGTGTCCAGCCCGGCTCCTCTCCCTGATCTGAGCCAGCCCACCGGGAAAACTCGGCTGGAGGGAGGGGATGGGATGGGGGAGGGAAGGACAGGGAGCCCCAGGAGCAGCAGCCACTTCCCGAGCAGGAGTGAGTTCAGGGATGGGAACGGGCTGGGAGCCGGCTCTGCATCCCAATCCCACTCCCCTTCCTGCCCTGGAACCCCTGGCAGCACCAGCAGCTGCCTGGCTGGGCCTTGGGAATGTTTTCATCCAGGAGTTCCAGCACTGGGATCACAGAGTCAGCCTTGGCCAGAGCTGGCAAGAGCACTCGAGAATGTCGGAGTGGGATCAGAAGGAAAACCAGCAGGAAAATCCCTCAGTCGGGTTCCTGGGACTCCCCTGCCTCTGGGATGGTCCCAGGCAGACCCTCGGCCTCACGCCAGGCCGGTGGGACCAGCAGCCAAAAACCTCCTTGGAAAAGAAATCCCCAAACCCACACAGAAACGAAGGACTTTTAACAGTCAGAACCTGCCCAGAAGAGCCCCTGGGAATGAATGCTCCTCCCAGAGCCCTTCCCAGCACAATTCCCAGGTGCTCCAGGGCTGGAAGCAGCTCCCTGAGCAGGCAGCCCCAAAAGGTCCCAGTTCAGCCCCAAACTCCTGTGATGGGCGGGAGAGAGGACCGGGAGCTGCTGCTCCCTGCAGCCCCAGCCACTCCCAGGAACTCCCATCTCCTCTTGGATCAGGGGATCCCTGTGGACACAGGGACATCCCTGTGAGGGACAATGGCCCTCCCTGCCCACCCAGCCGTGCCACTCTCCATGGATTCCCTCTCTCCTTCCTCCTCCTCCTGGCTGCCTGCTGAAGAGCTCTTGCCATGGAAAAGAAAGGGATTCAGGATGCTCCAAATCCAGGATCTGCTCCCATCCCGGCATCCCAGCCACAGATCCCACCAGCCTCTTCCCACTGCACCCCTGGGCATTGCCCTGGTGGCTTTAGGGACACCTGTGGGACACCTGGGGACACCCTGCCAAGGCCTGGCCCTGCAGGGGGCCCAGCCCTCCGAGGCGGAGGAGGATTAATTAATCCCAATTATTATAAATAACTAATCCAAATTAAAGGCAGGAGAGCAAAGGGGGAGAACCAGCTGGGCCACCCCAATTCTAGCCCTAGGAACACCCCAAAATCCAGGGGGTCCTGCCCAGCCCTGGGCCCCCAATGCTGCAGGAACTGTCCCAGGGCAGTCCTGGGATCCAAGGTCACAGGGGGATCCCAGGATCCACGGCCAGAGGCTGATCCCAGGATCCAGAGGCATCCCCCAATCCCAGGATCCAGGGGGGCCCATCCCAGCTCCCACCTGCTCCAGTTCACCCCCGGTAAATGAGGAGAAATGGCTCCTCCCGAGAAAACAGCCCGAGGAATCCGGTGCCTCTGGGATTGCAGAGCCCGGCTGTCCCAGGGGGATGGGAATTCCCAAATCCCAGAGAAGCCTGGGGGAGTGAAGAGGGCCCCTGGCCACTAACCCCCACCCAGGATCCCAGTTCATCCCAGTTCCCTGCCCTGGAATCCTGATGGACCCCCAATATCCCCATCAGCACTCTCCTTAATTAACACCAGGGTAATTAACACCTGTCAGCACAGAGGGCACTGACCTGCTGCCACTGGGGGCTAATTAGAGTTTAATTAGTGCTCATCAGAGACCCCCCCCCCCCCCCATCAGTCCAGGCTGGGGGGCTCCAGGCTGGGGGGCACCGGGCTGGGCAGGAAATTGGAATTGGAATAATCCTGGATTATTTATGGAGGAGGAGGAGGAGGTGACAAAGGCAGGGGTGGCACCCAAGCCCAACATCCCACCCCAAAATTACCCTGAAATCACTACAAAAGGGAACCTCACCCTCGGAGCTGCCTCCAGGGGGTCCCAGCTGCCTAAAATCCCCCATTCCATCCCCAAATCCCTGGCAGCTCCGGGATTTCCCGCTGGGCTGGATCCAGGGCTTTGCAGCAGTCCAGGCCGCCCAGATCCTGTCCCAGCTCCAGCTCCAAACCCTGATCCCGGCTCCAGGATCTCCACATCTCCCTCACCTGGCACTGGAGACCGAGGGAGAGGGGAAAGGAAAACCTGGATGATGCCATTCCCCAAAAAACCTCCAAAATGTGGGGGAAAATGACATTATCCCGGTTTTTTCTGCTTGGTTTTCATTGGGTGCATGGAGAAGTTCTGCAGGGACGCAAGGGCCGCTGCCAGCAGCTGGAAAAGTTGTGAGGAGCTCAAATTTGCCTTTAAAAAAGCTGGAAATAGTGGATTAACATCAAGTTCGGGGAAGCAAAGCTCCCTGTGTGCTCCCAGACCTGCTGCCTCTCCAGGGAAAGCTGCTCGGGCAGGGACACCAACACAGCGATTTTCTGTTCCCTTCCAGCTTAACTTGCAGAAATGAGAAATAAATAAGATTGTTTTTCTCTCTTAAATGCCCGCTTTGGCCCCAAACTCCCACTCCCTTGCCCCAAAACACAGCCCTGCGTTGGATTTTTGACATTTGCTGCCTGAGTTTCCCTCCCAACCCCCCCAAACCCTCAGCCAGGCCCCCCCTTCCCTCCGCAGCTCCTGAACAGGCTCCATTCCCCTCCTCCTCCTCCTCCAGAAAACTTCATTTTTTTGGCAAACAAAGTGTTTTGCCAACAAGTTGTGCTCCGTGCTGCCTGGGAGATGAGGCTTTTCCCAGTTTTCCCTGGCTCCAGCCTCCTCCTCCCCACTCCAGGTCCCCCTCTGGGGCTGCAGCCAGGGGGGATTTGCACCCAGGCTCCCCCACACTGAGGTTTTCCCCCTTTTTTCCTAAAATAATCCCAATGTCTCCAGCAGCCGGGGCAGAAGCAGCAGCCCTGAGGTTGCTGCTGTTATTTTTATCTCGAAAGAAAGAGTTTGAGCTGTGGCCAAGCTGTGCTGAGGGAGGAGGGAGAGGCTTTTGTGTGGCCGCAGAGATGAAAACACAGCCAGCCCTGTGGGCAGGGCAGAGGGAACGTCCCAGCCCATCCCAGCCCGTCCCAGTCCAGCCTGGGGGGAGCTGGGAGCTGCTCTGGGATGCTGAGGTAAAGGAAAAGGAGTTTGGGTCCCCCCAAATCCGTGCTGTCCCCCAGCAGAGCCACCGCACTCGGGCTCAGTGCTGCCTCAAGCAGCCCAGAGTTAACTTCTTTTGAGTCAATTTTAATTAAAGTCCTTGAAAGAACCAGCTCTAAAAATGCTTTCGCCTTCCCACAGCCACGTCCCGTTCCTTCCTGAGCACACAAGGCCCCAAAAGAGAGTTTGGGGGGCAGGTGCTGCACCCCAGGAGCCTCCTCTGCCTGGATCCGGCCGCGTCCCTCCCTCCAGCTGGAATTCCCGTCCTGGAGCTGCCCACGGAGAGCTCCACACGAGGAGCTCGCCTTAAATGTCAAATTAATTAATGGGGAGAGGCAGGAGTGGCCGTGCAAAGCTCCCGGATCCAGCTCCGCTCCCCCCGGAGCCGCGGAGGGACGGGAGGCACCGGCGGAACCCCCCGGCAGGGAGGGAACTGGGATTGGCACAGAATATGGGGAAAACTGGGAATGGTTCACAGCACGGGGGGAAACTGGGAATGGCTCAAACACGAGCTAGGATTGGCACAAAACTCAGGTGGAAAACTGGGAATGGCTCAAAATTCAGGTGGAAAATTGGGAATGGCGCAAAGCACGCGTGGGAAACCGGGAATGGCTGAAAACAGGAGGGAAAACTGGGAATGGTTCAAAACACGAGCTGGGATTGGCACAAAACTCAGGTGGAAACCTATGAATGGCACAAACCATGAGTGGGAAAGCTGGGAACGGTACAAAATATGGGTGGGAAAGCTGGGAATCACACAAAACTCAGGTGGGAAACTGTGAATGGCACAAAACCCGGGTGGGAAATTGGGATTGGCTCAAAACACAGGTGGAAAAGCTGGGAATGGCACAAACCATGGGTGGGAAATTGGGAATAGCACAAAACATTGGGAATGGTAAAAAACAAGGGGAGAAGTCGAGAATGGCACAAAACTCAAGTGGAAAAGCTGGGAATGGCACAAAACTCGAGTGGAAAAGCTGGGAATGGCACAAAACTCGAGTGGAAAAGCTGGGAATGGCACAAACCATGGGTGGAAAAATCTGGGAATGGCACAAAGCTCAGGTGGAAAATTGGGAATGGCACAAAACGTGTGTGGGAGAGATGGAAATGGTTTAAAACACGGGTGAAAAGCTGGGAATGGCACAAATCATGAGTAGAAAATCTGGGAATGGCACAAAACAAGAGGGAGAAGCCGGGAATGGCCCAGAGCGCGGGGAAGGCTCTGCTCCTCCCCCCGCAGCCGGGCGGGGGCTCCGGAGCCCGGCAGGGACCGGGGGGTCTCGGTGGCACCGGGCAGGGCCTCGGCCCCTTCCTGCGGATAAACCCTTCTCCAGCAGCTCCCGAGCCAGGGGAGCCTCGGGCTGGCTGGGGAGGATGAGGAGGGAAGGGAGGATGCAGGGAGCGCATCTCCGTGCTCCCAGGAGAGCCCAGCCGCGTTTGCAGGGCTCCAAATCCCCGCTCCCCATCTCCGGAGCACCGAGAGCGCCGGGCCTGAGCCTCCAGGAGCAGAACAGCGGCAAAACCCACCCAGAGCCGGGCGGGAGGCGAGGGTGGGACCGGCCCCAGCTCCGGGAGAGCCGGGAGGGACCCGGGACACGGGGACAGAACCCACCGGAGCCGGGCTGAAGCCTCCGAGGGCTCGGGAAGAGAGGAGTGCCCGGTTCCCGGAGCCCCGCCGGGCCCGGCAGGGTTGGTACCCGGCTCACGTTCCCGGGACCGGCATTCCCCAGCCCCCGCCGCCGTCTCCCGGGGCTGCCGCACATCTCCCGAGGGAAAGGAGCCCTGGGGACAGCCGGGGACTTCACGGCCACTGCTCCCAGGCAGGGGTAGGAGGTGAGAGTGGCCAGGGGACCCTGCACCCTTTGGAGACCCGTTCCTTTATTTATTGATACTTTTTTTCCCCTCAGTTTCTCCGTGAAAGAGGAAGGAGCTGGGGTTGAGCACGGCTGGACTGGGAGAGCCGGGCTGGACCCCGTGTGACTCCAGCTCACACCGGGGAGCTCCAAGCCACCCCTGGGCGCCGGGCTGAGCCCCGCGAACCCATGACACCAAACCCAGAGCACCCCCGAAGCTCAGCAGAGACCCTCCCCCGCGGCCTCGAGGCCAGGCTGGAAACCAGGAGCTGCCGAGCCCGAAACACTGGGAATCATCACGGGAATGAGGGCGTCCTGTGACCCCCCGGCCCTGGTGGGACCCGGAGCTGTGGGGAGGCTGAACTCACTCCAGATCCCTGCCGGGAAGGGGGTGCTTCACCCCAAAACCCTGCAGGGCTTCTCTGGGGGCTGTGTCCCTCATTATCCCTCAGGACTGAGCCAGGGGAGGATCTGGGGGGTGGCAGGGAGCAAGGGAAGCCCTTCCACAGTGAAACACAACCCTGGAGTAAATCCAGAGCACCCCCCGATCGCCGGCACGGGGAGCCAGGACCTGGCCGGCCCCAGAGCCACCCCAGCAGTGCCCCAGGGACCTGGGAAAGGTTAGGAGCAATTAACGCTCTCGGTAATTAAGGTGATGAGTTGATCCCTAAGCTGGGCTCCGACAGCAGCCAGGGCCACAACAAAACATCCTGACCCCCACCTTGGGGACCTCGGAGCCAGGGGGACACTCAGGGCTGTCTGCACCCACCCCCTCCACAGAGGGGAGCCTCTCCTGGGAATCTGGGGTGTCCCACAGGGGCTGAGCCCGTCCCTGCCCCGGGAAGGGCTGATGCAGGAGCCTGAGTGTCCCTTGTCCCCTCTCCCCATGGTCCATATCCAGCTCCAAAGGGATGAGCCAGGACCAGGGAGGAGCCTTGGGAAATCACAGCCAAACCCAAACTGGTCCACGGCGCTGTTGGGAAAACCCCTCTGCCGGCGATGGGGCCCAGCAGGAGGAGCAGCCGCTGTCCCCCAGCTCTCCCACGCTGGCAAGTAAAGAGTTACAGGGGCTGATCCCAAGGGGATCCATCCCAGCTTCCCCAAAGGCCGGGCCGAGAGGGGTCACGGACTGCAGAAGATCAAAGGGAGGCATCGAGTCCCGGGGAGGTGTCACAGCCGTGCCCTGTCCCTGTCCCCTGCTCCCCTGGGACGGGCACAGGGACCCAGCCCCGGGAGCTCACGGTGCCTGCGGGGCTGGGGTCGCTCATCCCGGCTCCTCCGAGCAGCCACGACCGCTCCGGGTGCTGCTCCAGGGAAAGGTCCCCTGGCAGGGCCCAGGATCCGGCGCTGGGGGAACAGGAATCCCCAAACCGTCCCCATCCCACCGTCAGGGATGTGCCGGAGCTGTGCCAAGGCCCCGCTTCCCTCCCGGTGGCCCAGGGGAGGAGCTGAGTCAGTCCAAGGAGAAGGAAGGACTGAAGGGGGAAGAGAGGGGGAGAGGCGAGGCCTCGATCCCATCCAGGTGGAGGCAGCAGCTCCTCCAGCCCTTGGGAGCATCCCACATCCCGTCACCTCCAGCCCGGCACTGAAGAGCCTCACAGCCTCCCCTGAATGGCCAAATCCCCCCCGGAAACGCCAACAGCCTCATCCAGTAACCAGCAACTCCAACTCTCCAAAAGCAAAGGGGAAATGCTCATTCGGGGGGGGTGAGCACCCCAGAGCCGCCCCCACACCCCCAGGAGGGCTGGGACACCGGCACAGCCACACTCACCGCTCTGCACCGCGGCCACCGGGCACGGCGGGAGCTCCCGGTGGAGCAGAGCCTTCCCCGGACCCATGGCAGAGGAATAGCGGGCTGGATAAAGCGCCCTTGGAGCCGTGCAAATTCACCAGAGGCGTTGGAGGAGCGTCTCACGTCCCCTCGGAGACTCTGGAGCCGTGTCTCTGCTCCAGAGGGGCAGACTTGCTGCTGGGAGAGCCAGGAGGACGCCCCTGGTGCGGGGGGCAGCCAGCCCGGGGCACCCCCGAACCGGAGCCCCGGGAGGAGGAGGATGAGCTCCGGGCGATTCAATGCAGCAGCCAGGCCCTGGGGCTTCTTCCCCTCTTCAAGAGAGGAGGAGGAGGAGGAGCAGCCTTCCTCCCAACCACCCTCTCCCGTTGCTCTCGAGCTGGAGGGAGAAGCATCCTCGGGCTCCTTCCCGGAGAGCATCCCCCAAAAAGCAGCGCCCCAATCCCCCAAACTCCAACGCCGGGCTCGGGGCAGGGAGCAGGCGGGGCGGGGAGGTTCCCGCGGATCCCTCGGATCCACGGATCCCGGGGGGAGCAGCAGCTCTGGAAGTGCCTCGAGCCCCCCCGGCCCCTTCTCCTCCGGAGGGGGAAGAGCGGGCGCTGCCTGGGGGGCCCGGGCTGCGCCTGCCGCCCCCCGCCCCATCGGGGGCTGGGGATGCACGCGGGGAGGCGGAGGGGAAGGGCGGGGGGGGTCCCTGCTGCCCCCGAGCAGCAGCGGGGGGTTCCTCCCTCTCCGCACCTCAGGGGGATTTTTAAGGCGTGTTTCGCTACGACCTTCAAACGGCAGCTGCCCGCAGCCCCCTCCCCACGGCCGCCACCGCCCGGCACCGCCCGGGGGGGTCGCAGGGGAGGGGACAGCCCCGGGGGCAGCGCCTGCTGGGCTCGGGGGGGCTCTGCGGGCACCAAGGGGCTGCCACGGGGCAGGGTGCGGGGAGCGGAGCCCCGGGGGAGCTGGGAGACCCCACAAGCCGGGTCCCGGTCCCCGGGGGTGCCGCCCCCCGCCCGCTGCCGCTGCCGGACCCCGCGCGGGGCCGGTCCCCCCCGGTACCGCTGCCGGCCCCGCGCCCCCCGCCCGCTGCCGATCCACGCGCGGTACCGAGGCCGGTTCCGGACCGGCGCCGCTGCCCGGGGCCGGCTCGGGCACGGAACCGGCGCCGCCGCACACACCCCCGTCCCTCGCGGTACCGATCTACGCGCGATGCCGGGGCCGGTCCCACCCCCCTGCCCACGGCGGCTCATCCGCGGGGCCGGTGCCGCCCGCCGCCGGTCCCCGCTGCCGCCGCCGGTCCCCGCCGCCCCTCCCGGGGCCGGTGCCGATCCCTCCCCTCACCCCCCGCTCGGTGCCGGTCCCCGCCGCCCCCCTGGCGGTGCCGGTGTCCCCCTGTCCCCCTGCCCGTGCCCCCCGCCGGTGCCCCCGCACTCACCAGCGCGGCGCGGGCGCCGAGCAGCAGCAGCAGCAGCAGCGGGAGGCTCCGCAGCCCCCGGGGCGCCGGCGGCGGCACCTCCCCGGGCATCTTCCTGCCGCAAGGACGCTGCCGGCGGCGGCGGGAGGCGGCGGGAGGCGGCGGCGGGGGCGGGGAAGGGCCTTTGTTGCCGCCGCCCGCGGGAGGCGGGCGGTGGGTGCGGGCGCTGGGTGCGGGGCCGCCGCCGCCGCCGCGCCGCCCTCCCGGCCCCGCCGCGCCCCCCCCGCGCCGCCGCCGCCCCGCCCCGGCCCCGCACGGCACGGCACGGCACGGGGACAGCGGGGACGGGGGAGGAGCCTGGGGGACCGAGCGGGGCTGGGGTGGATTGAGGGGTCCTGGGGGGGATGGGGGAGCCTGGGGGGGACCTGGGACAGATGGGGGGGACCTGGGGTAGATGGGGGGGAGCTGGGGTAGATGGGGGGGAGCTGGACACGTGGGAGGGGTCTGGGGCAGACTGGGGGACCCTGGGGTAGATGGCGGGACGTTGGGGGACACATGGAGGAGGGGGGGGGGTCTGGAAAAACTGGGAGGACCCTGGGGTGGATGGGGAGGAGCGTGGGGGACATGTGGGGGGCGTCTAGGGCAGGCTGGGGAGCGGGCATCGATGGGGGCGACGTGGGGTGGATGAGGGAGACCAGGGGGACATTTGGGAGGGGTCTGGGGCAGACTGGGAGACCTTGGGAGGGGAGAACTGGGGGCCGTAAGGGGGGAATGGGGCAGATAAGTGGGCCATGGGTTAAAGGGGGAAGCCTGATGGGAAGGGGGCGCCCGGGGCAGACTGAGGGGCGAGCAGGGAGAGATGGGGAGGGATCTGGGGCAGCTGGAAGGGGCTGGGGTGGATGGGGTGCATTGGGATGGGTAAAGGAGTGCACTGGGGCAAACTGGGGCAGCCCGGGGTGTGTGTGGGGGGGGATCAGGGGCAGATCGGGGACATCCAGGGGGAGGTGGGAGGGTCTGGGGGCAGCTGGGGGCACCCAGGATTAGACGGGGGAGCCAAGGTGGTGTTTGGGACGCCTGGGGGGTACCCACCAGGGATGGGTGGGAGGGGAAAACCTTCGGGCATTCCGGGAATCACTCCCGGGCCGACAGGGGACAGGGGGGTGGGGGCTGAACCAGCCTCAGTTTCCCCGTTCAAAACCCGGGATGGCAGCGGGATCAGAGGGCGGTGACGGTGACTCCACACGCCTGCCGGGCGGCCCGGGAGCGGCTCCGCTCTGAACCCGGGGTTTGGTCACCCCTGGGGGCGGTGAGGCTGCGGGTGAGCTGGGATGGGATGGGATGGGATGGGATGGGATGGGATGGGATGGGATGGGATGGGATGGGATGGGATGGAATGAGCCATTTCCACACACGTGGAATTCCTCCTTTCCTGTCAGGGGCCTAAAAGTAGACTCGGGCTCCCCTAAACCCCCTCATTCACCCCCAAAATACAGCCCGGGAGGGGCTCGGGGGGGCAGGGGGGTTAGTGGGACAAAGGAGGGAAAATCAGCCGAATTCAGCCACAAACGGAGCTGAACCTCTGGCTGGGGGAGCCGGGACTCGGCTCCCCACAAATCCCCCCCGAGGATCCTCCCACTGCCCCGGGACTGGGAACTCGGGGAACACCGGGGGGAGTGGGAAACATCGGGGGGCTCTGGGGGCCCCCACCTGAGTGACTCCATTCGGATTGAATTGGCCTGTAATTAGCAGAATCCAAATTAATTTTTTAAGTGCATTTTTAGAAGGAGTGAGAAGTGGGAAGGGGGGGCAAAACCCAGGGAAAGGTGGGGAGGGGTCCCCGAGGCTGGGGGTGAAAAGGGGTCCCGGGGGCATCCCAGGGACAGCGGGGGGGTCCCAGAATGGGGGGATTCCCGGGACAGTGGGGTGGCCCCGGAGCAGGGCAGTCCCAGAGAGGGGGTCCGGGGGCATCCTGGGGCCATGGGAGGTCTGGGGACAGGAGGTGGCTTTGGGGTGGGGGAGTCCCAGGGACATCGGGGGGGCCTCAAGGACAGTGGGGGAGGTGCCAGGGACAGCGGGGACATCGAGCCGGGGGTATCACAAGGCAGTGGGGTCCTGGGGACACTGGTGGGTCCCATGCAGGGGGGATTGTGGAGCAGGGGGCCACCGGTGCTGGGGGGGTCCCAGGGATGGGGTCCCGGTGCCAGGGTGTCCCCAGACAGGGGTGCTGTCCCCAGGCAGGGCAGTGTCCCCAGGCAGGGAGGTGTCCCCAGGCAGGGCTCCTGTCCCCAGGCAGGGCTCCTGTCCCCAGGCAGGGAGGTGTCCCCAGGCAGGGCGGTGTCCCCAGGCAGGGCTGCTGTCCCCAGTCAGGGCGGTGTCCCGAGGCCCGGAGCTGTCCCCAGTCAGGGCAGTGTCCCCAGGCAGGGCTGCTGTCCCTAGGCCCGGAGCTGTCCCCAGGCAGGGCTGCTGTCCCCAGGCAGGGCTGCTGTCCCCAGGCAGGGCAGTGTCCCCAGGCAGGGCTGCTGTCCCCAGGCAGGGCTCCTGTCCCCAAGCAGGGCAGTGTCCCCAGCCCCGCGCGTTGCTGAGCCTGCACCGCCCCGCCGTGGCCGCCGCCGCCCCTGCAGGGACCGGGCCAGGTCCCCGCGGGTCCCCAGCGAGGGGTGGCCGCCCAGGCGTGGCCCCCGAGGGTGGCGGGGCTTTGCGGGACCCCACAGGAGGAGCTGGGGGCGGGCGGGCGCTGCCAGCGGGGCCTTGTCCCCCTGCGCCGCGGTGACAGCGGCAGCTCCGGTCCCCGCGTGTCCCCTCGGGTCCGGGCAGCGCCATGGGACGGGGGGTGGCACAGGGGATCCTGGCTGAGGTGACAGGTCCCTTCGCATCCCTTCTCCAGCGGCAGTCGCCGGCCGCGCTCAGGAGGGACCGAGGCCGGGCCAGCACGGAGCGCCCGGGCCCTCCCCGGCCGTGTCCCCTCTGTCACCCGGCAGGGCCAGCCGCTCCGGGTGACAGCCGATGCCGTTCCCCAGCACCTCGGGCTGAGCCCGGAGCCGCAGGAGTCCGGGGGAGCGGACACTGAGCCCGGCACTGCAGCCCTCTGCGGCCGGAACGAGCGCTCGGCGCTGAATTAAACATTAACCACTGGATTGCTGTCCCTCGCTTCCACCATGTTTGTCCCCAAACCGGGGCTGGCTGAGCTCCACAGGCGCCACCAGGTGAATGAGCTGCTGAAGAGCTCAGAGACACCCAGAGAGCTCCAAAGCCCCGAAGCCGGAGGGGCCGTGGCCCTGGTGGCCGTGCTGGGCACAGGGCGGCCTCAAACGCCGGGCACAAACGGAGTCAAACCCCAAATCTGCTGGGTTTTACACCAACGGGGTGGAAAAGGGTCAGTCCCAGCATGGGGTCCCAGATCAATCCTGGTGTGGGAACAGATCAATCCCAGTGTGGGAACAGATCAATCCTGGTGTGGGGTCCCAGATCAATCCCAGTGTGGGAACAGATCAATCCCAGTACAGGGTCCCAGATCAGTCCCAGTGTGATTTCCAGATCAATCCCAGTGTGGGGTCCCAGGTCAGTCCTGGTGTGGGGATCCCAGATCAATCCCAGTGTGGGAACAGATCAATCCCAGTACAGGGTCCCAGATCAGCCCCAGTGTGGGAACAGATCAATCCCAGTACAGGGTCCCAGATCAATCCCATTGTGGGTTCCCAGATTAATCCCAGTGTGGGAAAAGCTCAATCCCAGTACAGGGTCCCAGATAAATCCCAGTACAGGATCCTAGATCAATCCCAGAGTGGGGTCCCAGGGGTGCTGGCCCTGCTGAGGGGTGGGAATGGGACGTGGGAAGAGTCTGGGCTTCAAACCCATCCTTTCCATGTGCAAAGCCAAAAGGAGTCATTTTCTGTAAAATGGGCGCTTTCTTGCCCTCCATCACTTGGCCACGTGACCCTCCCGCCACAGGATCCCAGATTCATCAGCATTCCCCACATGTCCCTCTGGAAAAGGGATTTTCAATGCAGCAAAGCACAGTTAGGGACAGGGAAGGTCCCGGATGCTGCAAATGGGGGAAACTGGTGGGAAGGAGAGGCTGGTTTTGGGGTTCTGTTCACAGAGGGAAAGAAAAGCGGAGCTGGAGCTCCCTTAAATAGGGAATTGAAGGAATAAGGGAGACCAGGACATCATGGGGGCAGCAGGGGTGAGTGGGGGTAGAACCATCAGCTCCATGGAGTGGCCTGGAGAAGGAACAGGGAGAGAATTCCTGCCCAAGATCCCATCCAGCCCTGCCCCCTGGCACTGGGAGCCATTCCCTGGCTCCTGGCCCTGCAGGCCTTGTCCCCAGTCCCTCTGCAGCTCTCCTGGAGCCCCTTCAGGCCCTGCAAGGGCTCTGAGCTCTCCCTGGAGCCTTCTCCTCTGCAGGGGAGCACCCCCAGCTCTGCCAGCCTGGCTCCAGAGGGGCTCCAGCCCTGCAGCAGCTCCGTGGATTCCTCCGGGCTCTCTCCAGCAGCTCCAAATCCTCGATTCTGGGGGGTCCAGGGCTGGGGCAGCTCTGCAGGTGGGGTCTCAGGAGAATCTCCCATCCCTGTGCCCCAGGGAGCCTGTTCAGGATGGGCCCCCAATCCCCCACTTTAAAATCATCTCTGGGTGTTTTCTCCCCCACAAAAACGCCAGCTCAGCTCCCTCCTTCAGCACATCACACTCACTAAGACAGAAATAAAGCCTTTAAAATGCCCCTTCCCCTGCTCTCCATGCCAGCCCTCCAGCACAGCTCCAGCCCTTCCCCACGTCCTGGCCCCAGTGAAGCTCCAAACTCCAATTCAACATTCCATGAAAAGCAGAGCCCCAGCTCTTCCCCATGTCCTGCCCCTGGATTGCAGCTCCAATTCCATGAAAAGCACAAATCCAACCCTTCCCTGTGTCCCGCTCCCACATGGAAGTTCCAAATTCCAATTCAACATTCCATGAACAGCACTCCTCCAAGCCTTCCGTGTCCTGCCCTTGGATTGGAGCTCCAATCCCTTGAGAAGAACAGCTCCAGCTCTTCCCTGTGTCCTGCCCTGGGATTGGAGCTCCAATCCCATGAACAGCTCCAGCTCTTCCCTGTGTCCTGCCCTTGGATTGGAGCTCCAATCCCATGAACAGCTCCAGCTCTTCCCTGTGTCCTGCCCTGGGATTGGAGCTCCAATCCCATGAGAAGAACAGCTCCAGCTCTTCCCTGTGTCCCGTCCTTGGATTGGAGCTCCAATCCCATGAACAGCTCCAGCTCTTCCCTGTGTCCTGCCCTGGGATTGGAGCTCCAATCCCATGAACAGCTCCAGCTCTTCCCTGTGTCCCGTCCTTGGATTGGAGCTCCAATCCCATGAACAGCTCCAGCTCTTCCCTGTGTCCCGTCCTTGGATTGGAGCTCCAATCCCATGAACAGCTCCAGCTCTTCCCTGTGTCCCGTCCTTGGATTGGAGCTCCAATTCCATGAACAGCTCCAGCTCTTCCCTGTGTCCTGCCCTTGGATTGGAGCTCCAATCCCATGAACAGCTCCAGCTCTTCCCCGTGTCCTGCCCTTGGACTGGAGCTCCAATCCCATGAGAACAGCTCCAGCTCTTCCCTGTGTCCCGTCCTTGGATTGGAGCTCCAATTCCATGAACAGCTCCAGCTCTTCCCTGTGTCCTGCCCTGGGATTGGAGCTCCAATCCCATGAGAACAGCTCCAGCTCTTCCCTGTGTCCTGCCCTGGGATTGGAGCTCCAATTCCATGAACAGCTCCAGCTCTTCCCTGTGTCCTGCCCTGGGATTGGAGCTCCAATCCCATGAACAGCTCCAGCTCTTCCCTGTGTCCTGCCCTTGGATTGGAGCTCCAATCCCATGAACAGCTCCAGCTCTTCCCTGTGTCCTGTCCTTGGATTGGAGCTCCAATCCCATGAGAACAGCTCCAGCTCTTCCCTGTGTCCCGTCCTTGGATTGGAGCTCCAATCCCATGAACAGCTCCAGCTCTTCCCTGTGTCCTGCCCTAGGATTGGAGCTCCAATCCCATGAGAACAGCTCCAGCTCTTCCCTGTGTCCTGCCCTGGGATTGGAGCTCCAATCCCATGAACAGCTCCAGCTCTTCCCTGTGTCCTGGACCCACGCTGAAGCTCCAAACTCCAACAGAACATTCCATGAAGAGCTGGAGCTCTTCCCCTTGTCCCCAGGACTGAGGCTCCAAACTCCAACAAACGATTCCATGAAACCCTGAGCCAGATTCCAAAGTTCTGTATTTTTCAAAATAAAGATCACACGTTGTTTAGAGACAATCTACACAAGAGTTACAAAAAATAGTCGCCCAGGCAGAAGCATACACAGGTTTGTTAATTATACACATATGGTTACAAGTGTGCTTGCAAAAAAGTTCATTGGAAATATACACAAGGCTCTGTAAATGTACACCGTGTAGTGTTACAATTCTATATTCAAACGAGGAAAATTGACAGTATGTTACATTCACTTACAAGTAGACAAAATGCAAAATACAGTTCATCTTCTGTACAAAAAAGGGGGAGGTGATTCACACTTTACAAGGTGAAAAGGGGCTCTGATTGTAAGGAAAACTAGGAGGGGGCTGTACTTTTGCACTTTTTGTTTCTTACTGTCACAAAAGAAGCAAAACATTACTTTTTAAGATTCAAAAAAACACTATTTGGAACTGAATCAGGTCTGTAGAACATTTAGAAAGGATCTCTACCGTCCAACTAGGTGACAAATAAAACCAAGCAGTTTATTTTTCTTCCTTTTTTGTTTTTTAACATTAACTAGGCTGTATAAAGAGAACATTTCCTTCAAAAGAAAAAATTTACTTCTGGTTGAAATTACAATTTACAATATACAACACTATATGCTACGACCATAAAAGGTGTGAATATACACTGAAATGCACAGGTTTTGCTAAATTCTTTTTTTTTCCTGTTTTCTTACCAAAAAACGGGTTTTATGTCGATTCAAACTTCTCCACATTTACATTACAGAGGTTTACAAATGTACAATTGTACAGTCAGAAGTATGTTCCACTACTAGGGTACATTATAGATACAGATCAGACATCAAAACAAGAAAATACTACAAATTTTTATATATGTAAAGTCTACACCAAGTATACACTATATATTTATAGAAGCAAGACCAAAGCCGAGTTGGATTTTTTTTGTTTTTCCTCATGCTAAATAATCAAATTGTGTCTCTCCAGGTGAACAGAGGAGTGGGCATAAAAAATCCCAAAAATCCTCCACTTTTACATCATCTCTGGGTGTTTTCTCAAAACGCCAGCTAAGCTCCCTCCTTCAGCATGTCAGTCACAAATAAAATAGAAATAAAGCCATTAAAAAGTCCCAAAACTGGAATTTTGGTGTCTTTGTTTAAAACCAAACTTTAGCAAGTTGAATTTTTTTCTTTTTAGTATTTCTACCAGTGGTGTCACTGAACTAAAATTCCAACTTCTCGCTGATTTTTGGGCTAAAAGGAGGAAATAAAAACCCCCAAAAAAGGTATTTGCAAAAAAGGATGAATTAAAAACGGGGTTTTTTTTCCTGTTTTGTTTGTTGTCTTCGAACCAACCACCCTGAAAGTCTCCACATTTGGAATATAGATACAACAGTGAACAAAAATGTGGCCTTCCATGTACATCTGAGACCTATGTACAAGAATTCTATACACCAGTAAAACAGCAGGGCAATTAGTTAATTAAAAAAAATAATTAGTACATGTTATGCGTAATAAAATTAAAGAAATTTACAAAGGCTTCTCTTTTTTTTTTTTTGTGGTTTTTTTTTTTTCTGCTTTTCTTTGTTTGTTTTTTTTTTTTTGTGGGTTTTGTTTGTTTGTGGTTTTTTAGCAACCCTGGCGGGTGGCGTGGGTGGCTTCTGGGGTGGATTCCTGGCGGGATTCCTGGGATCCTGGAGTGCCTCTGGAGCAGCCCCGCTCAGATGATGCCGTTGGGGGGGCCGCAGATGGGCCCCAGGTCCACCCCGTTTTTCATGTAGTACTTCTCCAGCTTGGCCAGGATGTGCTTGCCGTAGGTGTACTTGCGCAGCGTGGCGATGTGGGGCCGGATCTGAGGGAAAAGCGGCCAAAATGGGATTGAAGACAGAAATAAAGCCTTTAAAAATGCCCCTTCCCCTGCTCTCCAGCCCTTCCCCGTGTCCCGGTCCCACAGTGAAGCTCCAAACTCCAACATTCCATGAAAAGCAGAGCCCCAGCTCTTCCCCGTGTCCTGCCCCCCTCAGGATTTAGGAGCCCGAGTGGGGTTACACCCGTCCCCTGGGTCAAACCAGCTCCCCCAGAGCCCAGAGGTCTTTGCTGGCACTGATGCCCCAGGTTCAGCTTTTCTATTTTTCAGGTTCTGCTTTAGTGTGTGGGTCTGGGCTTCACATTATGGGATGGTGAGCTCTCTGCACAGAGCAGGGAGACAAAACAATTCCTGCTCCAGCTGGGCACCAAGGACAAATGATCCAAATCTCAGCCCAGGAGCACAAACAGCGTGGGCTGCAGAGAGAAAAACAAGCAGGGTGGGAGTGCCTGGGCTGGGGCTGGAACGGGACAATGAACTGCAAGGTGCAAATGGAGCAGAGCTGATCCAAGGGACAGACCCCGTGCCCGCTCGTGCATTTTGGGACCATTTGGGTTCACCTTGGGTGCAGCCCTGGCTGGGCTCTGGTGCTGCCCAAGGTGGATCCACGGATCCATTATCCTTTTAATAAATCCCTGCTTTATTCTTTAGCTCTGTCCAGCCTCTGTCCCAGGGCAGCCTTCCCAAGGCATCAGCATCACACAATTCCTGGAATCCAGGCCCTGCTCCTCAATTCCCAGTGGGATTCTGCACAAGGCAAGCACTGGGGCTTTGAATTAAATGGACTCCCACTGCCTGGGAAGGGTTAGATGGGATACTGGGAAGGAATTCCTGGCTGAGAGGGAGGTGAGGGGCTGGGCTGGAACTCCCAGAGCAGCTGGGGCTGCCCCTGGATCCCTGGCAGTGCCCAAGGCCAGGCTGGAGCAGCCTGGGACAGTGGGAGGTGTCCCTGCCGTGGCAGGGGTGGCACTGGATGGGATTTAAGGGTTCTCCAACCCAAACCATTCCAGGATTCCACCATTTCACCATTTCCTCCTCTCCAAGTGGATGTCCAGCATTCCCTGCTCCAAGGGCAGCCACATCCCACCAGTGCCCCTAACCAGGACCTCATCTCCAACTGCCCCTGGCTCAGCAGCTCAGCCTCCGGTCCCTCCCATTCCTGTTCCACTCCAGGGACCCCATTCCCAAAGCACAAATCCAACCTGGCTCCCCATTCCCAGCAGGAATGATGCCTGTGCCCAGCACAAGGAGCAGAGAAGCTCCAATTCCAACCCTTCCTTCTCTGTCCAGCTTCATCCCTTTCACTTTCTGCCTTTAATGACACAACTGTTAAAATCACTTTTCAATTTTATTTTTTAAAATAAAACCCTAAATAAAATCCCATTTTTAGCCCCATCCCAAGCTGCTGTTTTCCACATTCAGCAGCCATTCCCACAGCCCTTGGCTCCATTTCTCCAGGCTTTCCTGCAGCCTGGGATCACAGCTGAAATCACATTCACTCAGGCCCACTTAGCTGTCAACCCTGAGCTATTTTTGACAGCCCCACTGATAATCTAATTTGCATTTTATTCCAAAGCCTTTGCTCCATGGGAAAAAGAAAGTAAAAAATGTTAGGAACAATAATTTGTTGTTTTTGTTTGTTTTTTTTAATACACAACTCTGTTATGGATTAACAAATCCAGGGCCCTTCTGCTGCCACAGATAAATTAGGTGTATCCCTTGCCAGATATCTTTATTCAATTATCTTTAGCATTTCTTGTGGACTAAAACAGATTTGGGGTTAAAGGAATGACTCTGAGTGGCTCCTAAACCTAAGAACTAACATCCCTGAGGATTATTCCAGCTGTTTGTGCTGATTCCCGGCGTGTGGAGGTCAAAGCAGCTCCCTCACACAAATTCTGTTGCTTACAGAAACATCAGTCTGGTTTAGTCAAGGATGCTTAAATACAATTTTCTAAAAAAGCTTCATTAGCATTTGAATACCTGACATTATTAGAAATAAATACATCTCAGATTTTCCATGCCTGGGTCAGTCAGGATTTCATTTCTCTGGCTGTACCTGGGCTTCTCCATCAAGTGACCCCAACAAATGTCACTGAGGAAAATGAAAATCCCCGCAGCCCCACCCCCAGCTACAGCCTGTTATTCTCCATCCCCTGGCGTTCTACAGCCCTGCAAATGTGACCTTTGAAAGCAGGGAAATGAAGATATTCCCTGCTTCCAGGGCTCCCTGCCCCTGGAGCAGCAGGCACAGGGGATGGCAGCAAGGCAGATTGCATTCCAAATGTCCTCCTTTTGGAGAAATGTGAACTCCTGGGATGGCTGTGCACGCACTGAGGGCAATGCTAAACCATGGAAGTTTAGGAGAGCAGGAGGATTCTTCTCCAAGGAAACGGTGGTCAGGCACTGGAACTGCCCAGGGAGGCCTGGAGTGCCCATCCCTGGAGGTGGCACTCAGGGCTCGGTGGGGACAAGGTGGGGATGGGGCACAGGCTGCGCCTGGTGGCCTTGGAGGGCTTTTCCAGCCTCAGGGATCCCAGGATTCTGGGAACTGTCACATCAAACTCATTTAGAAGTGAGAAACAGAGGATTTGATAAATTGCTGTGGGCTCGGAGGTGGCACCAGCACAGTGGCACCAGGCAAAGCCGGTGGCCTTGGGAGGGACACAGAGGGACAGGTGGGGCTGGTAGCCACAGGCACAGGGACACAGCCACAGCAGACAGGCAGAGGACAGATCCAGCAGGGACACAGAGGGACACAGCCTGAGCGACACAGCTGCTGGCAGAGGGACACAGGGACACAGTCACAAGGACACAGGTAAGGGGACACACCCCACAGGGACACAGCAAGAGGGACAGAGCCCAAGGGACACTGCCACAGGGACACAGAGGGACACAAGCAGCAGGGACAGAGGAGCACAGGCAGGAGGACACAGAGGGACACAAGCAGCAGGGGCACAGCCCACAGGGACAGAGAGGGACAGCTTGCAAGGGACACAGGCGTAGGACACAGGCAGGGGGACACACTGGGACACAGGCAGGGGGACACACTGGGACACAGCCCACAGGGACACAGCCCCAGGCGCGGCTGGCTCCCGGTGTCGCTCCGACGTGCCCAGCCCGGCGCTGGCAGGAGCGCGGCGCCTGCTCCGTGCAGAACTGGGTCACTGGGACATGGGCACTGCTGCCAGCTGCAGCTCCAGCCCAGGGGCAGCTCCGTATTCCTCCAGAAAGCTGGAGAGGGATTTGTGACACGGGAATGGAGTGACAGCACACAGGGAATGGCTGCACTTGGACAGAGGGCAGGGACAGATGGGATACTGGGATGGAATTGTTCCCTGGCACCCAACACCAGCAGCACCTGGAGCTGCTGCAGAGATCCCAGAGGAATCCACGGAGCTGCTGCAGGACTGGAGCCCCTCTGGAGGCAGCCTGGAGAGCTGGGGGTGCTCCCCTGCAGAGGAGAAGGCTCCAGGGAGAGCTCAGAGCCCTTGCAGGGCCTGAAGGGGCTCCAGGAGAGCTGCAGAGGGACTGGGGACAAGGCCTGCAGGGCCAGCACACAGGGAATGGCTCCCAGTGCCAGAGGGCAGGGCTGGATGGGATCTTGGCAATGAGGAATTGTTCCCTGGCAGGGTGGGCAGGGGCTGGGCTGGAATTGCCAGAGCAGCTGGGGCTGCCCCTGGATCCCTGGCAGTGCCCAAGGCCAGGCTGGATGGGGTTTGGGGCACCTGGGACAGGGGGAAATGTCCCTGGGGTGGAGCAGGATGGGTTTTGAGGTCCCTTCCAATCCAAACCCAAACCATAATTTCCAGCTCCCAGCCACTGCAACACTCCAACCCCTCTGCCATCATTTCCCAGCGTGGCAGTGCCAGGCTGCCCCTCCCCAGTGCCCACCTTGTGCATGACAATCTTCCTCTGGGCGGGCTCGGCCACGTCGATCATCTTCTGCACCACGTAGTTGGCGTACTGATCCTTCATCATGGTGTATAAGGCACTGTGCGGGCCGTCGTTCATGGTGCACACCTCGTCGATCAGCATGGCCCGCTCCGTGCGCGACGCGTGCGTCACACACTTCTCCACCACATTGCTGCAAGGGCACCGCAGCGTCAGCGGGGCGGAACGGGGACGGGAACGGGAACGGGGAACGGGAATGGGAATGGGGACGGGGAACGCGGATGGGAACGGGGAACGGGAACGGGAATGGGGAACAGGAATGGGGAAAGGGAATGGGAACGGGAACGGGGAAAGGGAAGGGGGAATGGGAATGGGGAACGGGAACGGGGAATGGGGAACGGGAATGGGGAATGGGGAACGCGGATGGGAACGGGAATGGGAACGGGAATGGGAACGGGAATGGGAACGGGAATGGGAACGGGAATGGGAACGGGAATGGGAACGGGAATGGGGAACAGGAATGGGGAACGGGAATGGGGAACTGGAATGGGAACGGGAATGAGGAAAAGGAACAGGAAAGGGGAACTGGAATGGGAATGGGAATGGGGAACGGGAATGGGGAAAGGGACTGGGAACGGGAACGGGGAAAGGGAACGGGGAACGGGAATGGGGAATGGGAATGGGGAACGGGAATGGAAACAGGAATGGGGAAATGGAATGGGGAACAGGAATGGGGAACAGGAATGGGGAATGGGAATGGGGAACAGGAATGGGAACAGGAATGGGGAATGGGAATGCGGAACGGGAATGGGGAACGGGAATGGGAAAGGGAATGGGGAACGGGGATGGGGAATGGGAACGGGCATGGGGAACGGGAATGGGGAACAGGAATGGGGAATGGGGAACGGGAATGGGAAACGGGAACGGGGAACGGGAATGGGAACAGGAAACGGGAACAGGAATGGGGAACGGGGATGGGAATGAGGAACGGGAATGGGGAACAGGAATGGGGAATGGGAAATGGGAAATGGGGAATGGAGAACAGGAATGGGAACGAGGAATGGGAACGGGAAAGGAACTGGGAATGGGAACAGGAACTGGGAACAGGAACTGCGAATGGGAACGGAGCACGGAAGTGGGAATATAACAGGGAACTGAGCACAGGTGTCTCCTCAGAGCTTTTCATCCAACCCAAAAAGATCCCATGTGCTGCTACAAGGGCAGGGGATTTGTGCTGGCAGAGCTCAACAGTGTCAAACAGGATCTGGGATCTCAGTGGGAATTCGGGATCTGGACCAGCTCATATTTCACCCTAATCTGTGCCTTGGGATCTGAGTGGGAATTTGGGAACTGGACCAGCTCAGGCCAGTGTCCAGTGATGCTCTATGAGGTCACTGTCCACTCTCACAACAGAGAAGCCAAGTGGTTGTTTTGATTTTCTCCCCACTGGAACGTGGTGGGAATGGACATCCAAGGTTAGAACAACACAGAAACGCTGGTTCAGGAATGAAAAATCTCAGCCAAGCAGAGGATTCCCAGAATTCCTGAATATATTAATGAGCAGCCTGAGCTCTCTGGAGAGCCAGAAGTAGGGTACATGAAAGGGGACCACGAGCTGTGCTGGGCTCATCCCACACCCCTGCCTGACTCACAGCAGCACCCAGCGGGTTTGCTCAGCTCGGGGGACCCTCCACTAATTAACGGAGCTGGAAAGAAGTTTGGGAAAAAGAACCAGGCAGAGCACGGAGGAAGAACCTGAAATAACAATGTGAAGACCACACTCTCCTAATTCTCATTAATGTTCCACTTCCCTCGTGTCCATGAGTACTCTCATCAGAGGAAGAGGGCCTTTGAAGAGCTCAGCCTTCATGTTCCGAGGGCTGGAAGCTCATCCAGCAGGGATTCACACACGTGGGAAGCAGTGCTTTGTCCTGACATCCGCAAACACCTGGATCCTGCTTCACCCACGTGCGGCTCTGCAGCATCTGGGAATGCTGCAGCTCCCCTTGGAGGGTTCCTTTGGTGTGACCCAAAAGGGACACAGCAAAAAGCTGGGAATGGCATGACTGTGAGTGGAAATTCCTCTGGGAAAAGTGGGATGGAATGTTGCTGCACTGATTTCCCAAATCTCCCCATGGCTGGACACAGCATCCCAGGGCAGTGAATGCTCTTACTATCCAAGGGGTAGTGACAACTCAAGCCCCATGAAAATAAATCAGATAAACCAAAGCACATATGAATTCCTGGGTAAATTCAGGAGCTTGGATTAGAGCTACTCTTCCACATCTCCATCCTCCTCCATGACAGACTGGCTGACACACCTCAGTTTATAACTGTTATAAGTAACATTTTTTTTATGAAGCAAAAGTCATTTTCACCTCCCCTACACCCACTCCTAAGTCTTCTGCAGCTCTTCCATGTGTCCGTGCTCCCAGAGGGAGAATTTAAGGAAGGAGTTACTACCTGGCAAATTTATGTTGACTCAACACGAGCACGTTGCCTCTGATTTCTGCTACGATCTTGCTCTTATCCTCAGGCCGGCCGTGCTCCAGGACGTGCTGGATAACGTAATTCCCATACTGATCCTGGGTGGAGACAGCAGCAATGGTCACCAAGGGTGGAGAAGTGGACTAGAAGCATTCCCAGCAAACTGATTCCCAAAGTGCATTCAGAGTTAAAAGTTCAACTAAAGATTAATTTTAGTATTTCCTGAACAAATCAGCTCAATACTTTCTATTTCTGCAAAAATGTGCATTCTAGGGTGGTACCGGGTGGTAAAATTATGCATTTTTGTAGAAATTTTCTTATTTATAGAACTTAAAATTATGTCCTTGCACAGGAAATGTCCATATTCTGCTTAGTCCCCATTTTTTTCCCTCTCTCCAGGTTCAAACCTACCAAATCCCATGTCCTGGAGGGGTGTGCCATGGGTCTGGCTACGGGACACTGTTCTGGATTTGGGAATTTTCAGGGCACAGGATATTTATTTTCCAGTTCAGGGTACCACAGGCCTGATGTCCACGCCCAGCCTCTTCCCAGTTCCCAGTGCTTGAGCACACGGGACTTGGGAACTGGACCAGCTCAAATTTCACCAGTCTGTGCCTTGGGATCTGAGGGGCCACTGGGGAACTGGACCAGGACTGGCTCTGCTGCTTTCTCCACAGGCCCCAAGAGCAGAATCCGTGTAAAACCCTGGCACACCAGGTATCCCTGTAAAACCCTGGCACACCAGGTATCCCTGTAAAACCCTGGCACACCAGGTATCCCTGTAAAACCCTGGCACACCAGGTATCCCTGTAAAACCCTGGCACACCAGGTATCTCTGTAAAACCCTGGCACACCAGGTATCCCTGTAAAACCCTGGCACACCAGGTTCTCCCAGGGATTGCAGGGAGGAGGGAAGGCAGCCAGGCGGGGGGAGCATAGAACCAACTCTTTTTAAGAATTCCAGTGACTTGGCACCTCCTTTTCCTTGGAGTGATCAGCTCCTGGCATTCCTCCTGCTCTCCCCTGCACTGGAGAGAAGCACCAGGACCTGAGGCATCCTCAGAAAGGGAGGTGACAACACCCCTGGCACCCCCTGGACCCGTGCCCGTGGCCAAAGCAGGTGGTGCTGATGAAATTCCTGCCTGCTGTGCTCACTCCCACTCCTTTTCCAGGTGGGAATGTTCCCTGCAGGAGCTGTCCCAGCACCCAGCAGTGACCTGGGGACACTGCAGCCCCTTCCCCACTGACCTGCACCAGCTGCTCCGTGTGCTGGTGGAGCTCCTCCAGGATGGGCAGGGTCTGCTCGGGCAGACAGTGCTCCAGGATCCGCTGGATCACCCGGCAGCCGTAGGGGTGCGTGGACAGAGCAAACACCTGGGGACAAAGGACAGGCAGCAACATGCCATTAGTCCTCGGGAATCCCAGAAACCTGCCAGGATTCCTGCAGGGAATGCCAGCTCCAGGCAGCACCAGCTGCAACTGGAAATGCCCACGGGGACCCCTGGCACATGCCATCCCCACCTGGGGAAGTCTCAGCTTCCCCATCCATGAAAACAAATGGTAAAACCTCCTGATTAATAAAAAAGCCCTGGAACAACCAAGCGTTGCTGGAAGCTTGATTATTCTTTCCAAATAATTCCAGCACATTGTTTGCCAGCACAAATTTTAAACTATTTAAGAAATGCTATGAGCCAGAAAAGTTAAAAATGCCCAGCAAAGGATTTTCCTCAGCTGTTTGGATTTGTTTAAAAGCCTTAACAGTGCTTAGGAGAAGCGACAACAAAGAATCTTTCTCATTTCTAATGGATTAGCAGATCTGTGGGTGAGAACATGACACGTTCTGTTATTGCTGCTCCGTTTTCTGTCTGAAGCACAAAGTCCCGTTTGGTTGCTTTGATTTAACAACAGCAGCAAATCCAAGCACTGAAGTTTAAATCAACAGTCACACATTTTTAATAACTGGTGAGTAAACCCTGCAGGGAAACAGGGCTTGGAGTGCAATTAACTGCTGGGAAATCATCTGGAGGTGCTGAGTTTGATCTACTGTGTGAAGGTTCAGATAAAACTGGAACAACTGGTCAAGGAAATGTCAGTGCCATCAGCTGAGCTCCCAGAGATGTTTCTGCCTTCCCAAACTCCCGGGGGAAAATCCAAGCCTAAACTCTAGTCAAGAGCAAGTTTCCAGGCAGAATCCTGCTTGTTTTGACCCAACCAACCAAATCCCCACTTCCTCCAGACGCCCAGCTCCTGGTTTGTGCTGTATTAGCCCCTGGCTGTCCTCACATCTCTGGGGCAAGTCCTCAAAACTTCAAAGTGCCCCTGCAAAGCCAATTAAATTGAGGCTGGGAACACCCAAAAAGCAGCACTTTTGTACTGGGACCTGAGGCAGGCAGAGTAAAGCCAGACACAACTGGACATCAATTCAGGAGAGGACACCAATAAAAAAGCAAAGAACTAAGAGAGTCAAGGACAACTGCCCATTTCTAGATGAAACTCCTGCTTCTTCCCTGCTCTGAGGCCCCTGGGGATCAGCATTCAGCATTCCTCTAAGCCACCTGCACAGACAGGGATCACAATGAAACTCTGCTCTCCTGTGCACCCCCCATTTTCCTCTCTGCTCCCTTCAAAGAGAAACGGATCTGAAATGCACAAAGTTCACCAATCCTTTGGGTTATCAGGGTCACCTGTCATTAAAAGGGGATCAGCTCAGGGCTCAGAACTTGCTGGGATTCCACACAAGGGAGGTGATAATTAAGGAATTAATGAAGTTTAGACATGACTAAGGTACCTCAGCAGCACAAAACTCTGCTCACCACCTTCACTGGAAGATGGATTAGGGAGAGTCTTGTTTTCCCTCATCACTCAAAAATATTCACTATTCCAGGAGAACAGACTCGTGCAAGGACGTTTTACTCTGGCAGCTCTGCCCAGGAATGATAACACAGATGTGACCAAGGAGTTCCTGGACTCTCACTGCTGAATCAACCCTGCAAGCAACAGCTGCTGAAACTGAGAATTCCCAGGAGCTGAAGTCCCAGCCACTCTGAGGCTGTTCCAAGCTGGCAGCAGGAGCTGGGCAGGGCCTCACCTGTCCCTTGAAGGCATCGATGATGAACTGCAGGGACTGGGGCTGCACACACTCGATGCACTTCTGCACCACGTGGTTCCCGTTCTGGTCCTTGACGCACTTGAGCACGTGCCCGTCCAGCTCCCGAACCATCTCGTTCTACAGAGGACACAGCACAAACAGAAAGCACCACCAGCATCCCCAGCTCAGAGAGCACAGCTGGCACTGCTGGCCTGGGCAGGAGTGCACACGAGAGAGGGGTGCTCCCATGGCCAGGAGATGAGGCTTGGCTGGACACAGAAACCAGCAGGAAAATCCTGCTCTGACACCCTGTCAGCAGCCTGGCCTGCTGGGAGGAGCCCTGGAACAGGAGCTTGGAGCTCCATTCCAACCCAAACCATCGTGGGAGTCTAGGAAGATGAAACCCTCCTTCCTGATGAGCATCCTCTGCCAAGAATCCAAATTAAAGAAATCCTAACCTGGCCACTGCTTTCCTGCGCATCCCCCATTTTCCTCTCTGCTCCCCTTAAAGAGAAGCAAATCTAAAATGCACAAAGTTCACAAACTCTTTGGGTTATCAGGGTCACCTGTCACTAAAACAGGGTCAGCTCTGGGCTCAGAACTTGCTGGGATTTTACACAGGTGATAATTAAGGAACTGATGAAGTTTAGGCATGACTGATGTACCCCACGTGCAGGGTGGAAGCTTCACTCACAAACAGCAATGACACTCTGGGGAACTTTAATGCTTTGACAAGACCCGGGTGAATTCATTTTGTAACTGAACCAAACCCAGGAACTTGGGGAGCACTGAGTACTGAAAAATGCCCCTCTGGAGGAGACAGTAAATCCTTGGAGCAGCAGTGCTGGAGCCTGGGCACGGCCCTGCTGACACACTTGGCTCAGGCTCAGCCTAAAGGACCACTCCTAAAGCCTCTTTCATATTTCTAATTTCATAACCTACATTGAGATTCCTGTTACAACCATTCCCAACCCTTTCTGCCCAGTGTATTTTTCATCTCAATTCATTGTTCCTAAAGCCCTTGAGGAAGTGCTTTATTAATGAGCTCTGAGTGGGGCTATCAGCCACATCTCTCCAAAGCCAGGACGAGGAGCTCCTCATCCATCTCCCTGCAGGAGCGCAGGATGCTGACCCACATAGCAATAACTCAGTGAATATTAAATGAAAACTCTTCCTTCAAGGGATTTAAAAATCTCTTTTAATTCACCCTCATTTTCAGTTTTCCCTACACACATCATCTGCTTCCAGGGAATTAACAGAGAAGCAGCCCCATGGCCAGGGAAGGGGAACAAGGAGGTGACAATGACAACCAAGGACGGTGGCACGGACTCGTCACGCACAAGGAACACCACAAACATGCCAGGAACCAAACCAAGGGAACACCGGGCACAAGAGGGACAGGAGGGGACAGCTCAGTAACATCAAACATCAAGAAGAAAGTTAAAATTGAAACTTACAATTACCTGCTGGTCTGGGGGGATGAACTCCAGGGCCTTCTGGATCACCCTGCAGCCGTACATCTGCAGCGCCAGGGACAGCACGTGGCCACGGATGCGCTCTGCCAGCGCCAGCTTCTGCTCCAGGCTGCCAAACTGGGACAGGAGAAACTGTCACTGCAAGGACAAACCCCTGTCCTGGCCACTGGCACTGCCCTCCCACCCCGGAGGCAGGAGCTGCCCGCAGAGAAGGATCAAAGATCAATGCCACGGGAAAGGGGTGAACTGGCACAGCCAGACGCGTTCTGTGTCTGCCTGCACACCCCAAAGGGGCTGGGGCCACCAGGGTGACCAACCAGCCCTGGACAGGTGACAGCCCCAGGGCTGCCAGGCTGCCAGAAGTACTGGGACAACTCAGGCATGCTCAGGCATGCACAGGGTGGGAATGCTGGGGCGTGTGGGCAGGGCCAGGAGCTGGATTTGATCCTTGCGGGTCCCTTAAAGTTCAGGAGGTTCTGTGATTCTGACTCTCAATTACTGGGCAGAAGCACCAGAACAGCTGGTGAAGGACCAGACCAGTGTCGAGAGACAGTGGTGGAAGGACACAACACCCTCCCAGCAGCTGCTGTTACTGGAGAAGTTTCTCCCTTGTTCCCAAGTCCAGGAGCAGTGACAGCTCAACGCAGCATCCTGGACAAGTTGTGCTGGATCTGCACCTCACAGAACGCCAGGGGGGTTTGGGCTGGAAGGGACCTTAAGGCTCAGCTCATTCCAACCCCCACCCCCTTTTCACTGAAATCTACATCTCCTGAACGCTGCTGTTTATCACAACATGTTTTGCTTTTTGAAGTGTTTCTTTTCAGAGGAATGCGAGTCCTACCCCTCAGTCACCCCAGCAGTGAAGATCCAACAGCTTGTGGGGAGGAGATGGTGCCAGTGCTGAAGGGGTTTAGCCTCAGGGCAGGGTTTTCCAGGCTCATCCAACACCTCAGCACAGCACGAGCCCCAGGAAGAGCTGCAGAGGAGGGCAGACTCACCTCAAAGAACTTCTGAATGACGTAATTGCCAAACACATCCACCATGAGCTGATAGGCGGCCTGCAGGATCTCGTTGAACACCAGCTGACGCTCTGCTGGGGTGGCACGCTCCAGTTTCAGCTGAATAAATCTGAAAAGCAGGCCTTGGAGTGATGCCACGGGCACATCTGTTCATTCAACCCCTTCCCAAAGCCTCACCCGTGTGTTCCAGAAACGACCATGAAAAATCCTATTATGGCGTGAAGATTAAGCACTTTCATTAACCTAAGCTTCCTATCACAAGTTAAATATTCAAATTTAAGACATTTTAGTCATCCACAACTTGCAAGGCTCTTGCAAACACAGATATTTTATCCAGCCATCTGAAAGCTCGGGGTGGTCACAGCCATGAGGTCCATGGCCACGTGGTGGAATCTTCATGCCAAGCAAAGCAGATCTCAGTGGAGTAATGGAGGACGGCCTCGTGTCCAGCTGGCTTTTAAAATGGATTTAGCTGTGCCAGCAGGATGAGTGAGCAAACCACAAAGCAGGGAAGCTCCTTTTCACAGAATTCCCAGAATTCCCAGAATCACTGGGTTGGAAGAGACCTTCAAGCTCATCGAGTCCAACCCAGCCCCAACACCTCAACTCAGCCCTGGCACCCAGTGCCACATCCAGGCTTTGTTAAACACACCCAGGGATGGTGACTGCACCACCTCCCCGGGCAGAACATTCCAGAACTTTATCACTCTTTCTGTGAAAAACCTTTTCCTGATATCCAGTCTGTATTTCCCTTGGGGCAGCTGGAGGCTGTGTGCTCTGGTTCTGTCAGTGCCTGCAGACAGAGCCCAGCCCAGCTGAGCACAGGCACCTTTCAGGAGCTGTGAGAGTGATGAGGGCAGCCCTGAGTCTCCTCTCCAGGATAAATTTGAGGAGGAATTCCTGCTACCAGCACCCATCCCCAACCCTGGACAACACTCTCAGGGATGCCCAGGGTGGGATCATTGGGGTGTCTGGGCAGGGCCAGGAATTGGACTGGACAATCCTTGGGGATTCTGAGAGTGACACTGGCTTGGCTTTTCCTGCTTATTCCCTGGTATGCCTCAGCTTGGGGAAGTGAGATGAAACACAACCACAAAACTCAACTGTGAAACTCAACTGCAAAATGGAACCAACGAAACACAACTGCAGAATGGAACCAATGAAACACAACTGCAAAATGGAACCATGAAACACAACTGCAAAATGGAACCAACGAAACACAACTGCAAAATGGAACCAACGAAACACAACTGCAAAATGGAACCAATGAAACACAACTGCAAAATGGAACCACAAAACACAACTGCAAAATGGAACCAACGAAACACAACTGCAAAATGGAACCAACGAAACACAACTGCAAAATGGAACCAATGAAACACAACTGCAAAATGGAACCACAAAACACAACTGCAGAATGGAACCAACGAAACACAACTGCAAAATGGAACCACAAAACACAGCCACAAAACACAACTGCAAAATGGAACCAACAAAACACAACTGCAAAATGGAACCAACAAAACACAACTGCAAAACACAACTGCAAAATGGAACCATGAAACACAACTGCAAAATGGAACCAACAAAACACAACTGCAAAATGGAACCAACAAAACACAACTGCAAAATGGAACCAACAAAACAAAACTGCATAACACAGCCACAAAACACAACGGATGCTCCCCGAGGAGCAGCCGCGCCCAGGCTGCCCAGCCCACCTGGATCCGTGCTGATCCTGGGAGAACTCCATGATGTGGCCCGCGATCTCGCGCAGCTGCAGGTTGGGGTAGCGGTTGTTGCGGAAGTCCTCGAGCAGGCGGCTGCGGCCCGAGGGCATCACGTCGGACATGCCGTAGCGCAGCCGCGACGACGGGAACAGCGTGCTGCTGGGGCTGAACAGGCTGGAGGCGCTGCTGGCGCTGCGGTACTTGGCCTCCGCGCCCGGCGCCGCCGAGATGTAGCGGCCGCTGCCGTTCGTCAGCCCCCCTGCCAGGGAACAGGGCAGCGTTGGGATGAGGGAATGGATGGGATGAGGGAACAGGGCAGGGATGGGATAAAGGAACGGGGCACAGATGGGATGAGGGAATGGATGGGATGAGGGAATGGATGGGATGAGGGAACAGGGCAGGGATGGGATAAAGGAACGGGGCACAGATGGGATGAGGGAATGGATGGGATGAGGGAATGGATGGGATGAGGGAACAGGGCAGGGATGGGATGAAGGCATGGATGGGATGAGGGAACAGGGCAGGGATGGGATGAAGGCGTGGATGGGATAAGGGAACAGGGCAGGGATGGGATAAAGGAACGGGGCACGGATGGGATGAGAAAATGGATGGGATAAAGGAACGGGGGATGGATGGGATAAAGGAACGGGGCATGGATGGGATAAGGGAACAGGGCTTAGATGGGATAAGGGAATGGATGGGATAAGGGAATGGATGGGATAAGGGAATGGATGGGATAAGGGAATGGGGCATGGATGGGATAAGGGGATGGATGGGATAAGAGAACAGGGCATGGATGGGGATAAGGGCATGGATGGGGATAAGAACAGGGCATGGATAGGATAAGGGCATGGATGGGGTAAGGGAACAGGGCACAGATGGGATAAGGGAACAAGGCATAGATGGGCCTTGTGGGACATGGGAAAGGGCATGGATGGGGATAAGGGAACAGAGTATGGATGTGCTGCATGGGGACAAGGGAACAAGGCACGGCTGGGCCTCATGGGACAAGGGAACGAGGCATGGATGGGCCTCATGGGGACACGGCATGGATGGGGATAAAGGAACAGGACATGGATGGGCCTCATGGGGACACAGGGATCTGACACTGGATCCTGAGTTCTGTTCCAACATGGGGGGGGTCTGATATTCAGCTATGTAGGATTTTGAGGTGGGATTTCTAAGCAGAATTTCTAGGTGGGATTTCTAGGCAGGATTTCCCCACTGGAAGGGTGTTCAGGCACTGGAACTGCCCAGGGAGGTTTGGAGTCCCCATCCCTGGAGATGTCAAAGGAATAAACACGTGGCACTCAGTGCCCCAGTGGAGACTGGTCACAGGTTGGACCTGAAGACCTTGGAGGGCTTCTCCAACCTTGATGATCCCGTTTCATGATGTTCAGGCCTTGGAACTGCCCAGGAAGGTTTGGATTCCTCATACCTAGGGGTGTCTAAGGAATTCCTGGGCATGGCACTCAGCTGGGCTGGTTGATTAGTCACAGGTGGCACCCAATGAGCCCAAAGGGCTTTTCCAACCTCCATGATCCCATTTTGTGATTCCTGACAAAGCTAAGTGAGCCGCCCACCAAGGAATTTAGAGGGGGATGTGTCCAAGCATCTGTGGCACTGCTGGATTAGGGCAGGAACAGCTACAGACTCCAGCAAAGGACTCTGATGATCCCTTCTAAACCAGGATATTCTGTGATTCTGACTCTATTCAATGACATCACATCTCTGACTGTGGCTTCCTGACAAGAGTGAAACAACTCCTGTTCCTCCCCCTGTCTCCAAAATGTCTGAACCAGACCAGTGGCAATCCCAACACACCCAAATTTTAGCTTTTTTGCTGTTTCCACTGCCTTTGCCTCCATCCTCAGGTTGTTCCCACCTCTCCTGCTGCCCTGGCAAGGACTGAGTTAAAGGAAGTCTGCTGGGGGGAGGGGATAGACATAAAAGTATAAAAAATGTGGATATAAAGGCACAAATCACTATTAAACACAGGTCAATACCAATAAATTAAAACCAGGAAAGATTTTAAACCCCGGTGCTTTCACAAGTGGCTGAAATATCTGCAGCCACATTAACAGAGATGCTGCGTGACCCCAAAACAAGAATACGGGGACTGGTGATGCTTCATCCCACAAAGAGAAGCTTTGATAGGAACAAACTGAGACCTTCCAGTGCTCTTTCCCTGCCTGCAATTTTTCGGGATGTGGCTCAGCACGGTGGCAGAGGATTTGGTTTCTGCCCTTCCTGCAGGGCTTGGGATCCCTCTGCTGGTGCAGGAGGAGCCTGCATGGATTTTCCTGGGTGGAACAAAGTCCTGCCAGGGAACACGTCCTGATCACACAGGGACCTGCAGGGCCAGCAGAGGCAGGGGGGAATGCCCGGGAAAGGAGCTGCAGGAATCTGTGCCACGGAGGGGAGAACTCCAAGGAAACCTTGGCAGGGCTGGCTGCAGAGAGGCAGCTCCTGGCAGCCGGGCTGGAATTAAAGTATTCCATAAAACAGAGCTGAGGGAGCTGCACTCCTCAGCCATCGACACCTGGAGGAAGCGCCCATGCAGGAAACTCGAGGAGAACTCTGTATCTGGTGACAGCCTAATTAATTATTAATTATGACCTCTGTGGCTCACTTCCAGCTCAGGATATTTTGTGATTCTACATCTCTGAGCCGAGCAATTTTCTCTGGAGCTAGTGCCAGAACTCTCCTTTCCCAAGGAAGGGGAAGACCCTTTTTCCTCCTTTTATTTTTTCCCAAGGAAAAGGAGAGCTGAGAGCTCCTTGTGCTGCCTTGCTCTGGAGTGCCCAGCACCTCCTGCACCCCGACTCCCACACTGAGCAACAACTCCCAGGTGACAGTGCTGATATTCCTGTCTCCTGGAAGGAGCAGGACTGCCACAGGATGAGTAAAGCACTTTCCAGGTGAGGACACCTGGGAGGGACGAGCTGAGCGATGGGGCACTGATGCTTCCCACTCCCCTGGAATTCTCACAATTCCCACTTTTTGTTCCAACACCTGGAGCAAAGTTAAAACTTGGGACTGAAGTGGAAAATGGTTCCTGACGGGAAAGGGGAGGGTTTGGCACTCAGACTGTTATCTCTCAGTTAAGAGCACGGTCAGTACAGAAAATCTGTCAGAGGTGTTCTGAGAAAGCTCCAATCACGTGGCGATTCAGAGTGACTCTGCTGTCACCCCTGGCTGTCTCTCCTGAGGGAAATGCTGACTGCAGGTTTCCCCAGGATGCTCCACATCATCCTGGGAACACAGAGATCCCATGGGGAACCAGCTTCCTAAATCACAATTCTGAACCCCACCAAAAGCCTGAGATCCTAGGGTGCCTCCAGCTCCTCTGTGCCAGGACTTGGTCAGATCCCAGGCTTCAATGGGATTTTACCAAAAATTATAAAGAAACAGCTCCTTCTTCCTCTGGAGCCAGGCTGGGAGAGCTGGGGGTGCTCCCCTGGAGAGGAGAAGGCTCCAGGGAGAGCTCAGAGCCCTTGCAGGGCCTGAAGGGGCTCCAGGAGAGCTGCAGAGGGACTGGGGACAAGGCCTGCAGGGCCAGCACACAGGGAATGGCTCCCAGTGCCAGAGGGCAGGGCTGGATGGGATCTTGGCAATGAGGAATTGTTCCCTGGCAGGGTGGGCAGGGGCTGGGCTGGAATTGCCAGAGCAGCTGGGGCTGCCCCTGCATCCCTGGAACCCAGGATCCCTGCTTGTGGGACTACAGAGAAATCAGGGAATGGTTTGGGGTAGAAGAGACCTTCAATCCCACCCAGTGCCACCCCTGCCATGGCAGGGACACCTCCCCCTGTCCCAGGTGCTCCCAGCCCCAGTGTCCAGCCTGGCCTTGGGCACTGCCAGGGATGCAGGGGCAGCCCCAGCTGCTCTGGCAATTCCAGCCCAGCCCCTGCCCACCCTGCCAGGGAACAATTCCTCATTGCCAAGATCCCATCCAGCCCTGCCCCCTGGCACTGGGAGCCATTCCCTGTGTGCTGGCCCTGCAGGCCTTGTCCCCAGTCCCTCTGCAGCTCTCCTGGAGCCCCTTCAGGCCCTGCAAGGGCTCTGAGCTCTCCCTGGAGCCTTCTCCTCTCCATTAGAACTGATTTTATATCAAAGGAAATCAGACCTCTCCTTCCCAGTGCCCTCCACTACCAATGAAAGAGAAACCTGGAGAGATAAAATGACTTTTCATGGATTTCAAAGTGAAATCCCTCAAAATCAGAGCAATCCCAGGTGACATGTGACCTACAGCCATCACCCAGCATGGAACCAGCCATGGAGGGGACAAGGCCACAAGGACAGGAATATTTTGGGAAGGTGGGAAGTCCCACACTGATCCTCTCCAGCACAACCCATTCCTGGGGGTGCTAATTCCAATTTCTTTCCAGAGTTTGTTCCCAGACAGATCCACCTTCCTCTGATCCAGAGGAATTCTTAAGATTCTTTGATTCCAAAGAATTTCCAGGATTTGGGGTTTTTTTCCTGCAAGGGCAACCAGGTTTTTCCTAGGTTTGGAATCTGCTTCCTCCTCAGGACTAATTTATTGTGGCCATTTAACTGTCAGCCAAGGCCTCCACAGCTCCATAAATAAAGTCAAAATCCCTCCAGTTCCATTAAAGCTCTGAACAAGGCACGATGGTAAATCTAAACTTGATCTCCAAGAATCATATTTACGACTACTCCAGCTAACCTAGAGCCAGCACTGGATTTATCACACATGCATGGAACAAACATAATAAATACACAGTCTGCTGAGGGGGGAAAACTGCTCTGAGAAGCAGAAGTTTCGTTAAACCCAGCAGATTCATGACACAACCAAAACCAAGTGAATTTTTGGAGGAAATATTAAATTACCTGCTGCAGGTGCAACAAATAATCTCTTTGGTTTGTTTATGAGGGAATGAACACTGCAGGAGGTTCAGATGGGCATTGCTTTATTAGTTAATATTTGCTTTATTTATTTTTAAGATTTATTTTATTGCAGGCCAGGCAGAAGCTCTTTGAGAAGATTCAGCTGCACAAAGTCATGGATCTTCCCAAAATGATTCCTCTTGTGCTTTTGATAAGGCCACACTGATGGGAAACTTTCCAAGGTAAACTCACCAAATCCTCAGCTCAAAGCTGAGCACTGCTCCAGGGAACATTGGTTAAAAGGAGGAATTGTATTCCAAGCTCATTATTCCCAATCTACTGGTATTTTAAAACATCCCCTTTAAAACCATTTAAATTGAAGATCATCTCTCCTTACCTAGTTTATTCCACAAACCATTGCTGCTGTTACCAAGACTGGTGCAAGAAAATCCTGCTTTATAAACACTTGGGAATATTGTCCCTAATTCTGAGCTGAGGAAATGTCTCAGGTTGGAAATGGGCTGTGTGTTCAATCCCCCCTCTGTCAGAGCTGGGGCAGTTCTCTGCTGCTCACGGGGCAGTTTTCTTTCTCTCTGCCACAGCCAATCCTCCCTGCAGGAGATCTCTGCTGCTCATGGCCACTGAGTGTCCCTGCAGGGCTGATCCAATTCCATCATCCCATGGGGAGATGCTGTGCCCAGGGCAGGAGCCAAGCATTCCTCCCTGGATCCAATCTGAGCCTGGCAGCAGCACAGCAGCCTTTGCCCCCTGCATTCCCAGAGGAGCAGCTTTCTGCTGCCCTGCACTGCCAGAGCAAGAGCAGGCCCATCTCCAGCAGCCCTGGAGCTGCAGAGGAAAACTCCAGCCTTGTGCAGGATCCCTGCTCCAGCAGAAGCACAGCTGGCACTGCAGGAGGGCTGAGCCACCATGGAATGGCACTGCTGCCACCAGCCTGAGCCACAGCGTGCCAGGGCCTGCTCTGACTCTGGCAGGGCTTTGTTTGTACTGTTGCATTTGTACTTTTAATTTCCCTAGTACAGAACTGTTATTCCTATTCCCATATCTTTGCCTGAGAGCCCCTTAATGTCAAAATGACAATAATTCAGAGGGAGGGGGTTTGCATTTCTGCCTTCCTCAGCAGACACCTGGCTGTTCAAACCAGGACAGGAAATGAGAAGGAAAGATGGAAACCTGTTTCCAGCTGAACCCTGCAGGACACACACTCCAGGAGGGTTGGACCTGAGTTCAAGATTGTTTCCCACCTAAATGATTGAGAGACCCCCCCACAGCTCCTGCCTCGGGGATCAGGGATGCCCCAGGAGAGGAGCAGGGCTCTTACCCAGGTTGAGGCTGGAGGAGGATCCGTGTGAGGACAAGGAAGGAGGAGGAGTCTGCGAGTGGCCGGGGCCTTGGCTGGGCAGGGGCATGCCCACGGGCCCGGGGGAGGAGGAGAAGCCCAGGCCGTTGTAGAAGCTGTGCCCGATGGGGGTCAGGCTGCTCGAGGTCCTCTTGTACAGGTCGCTGCTGCCCGTCAGCGAGTCCCGGCGCGAGCCGCTGCCCGTGGTGGAGTTTGCCACTGCAGGGACAGGAAAAATGGGAAATGGGAAAATGGGGAAATGGGAAATGCCACCAGCCCCTACAGTGAAGAGCCACAGCTACACTGCACTGGGCTGCTGCTTGGTAAAGAGATCAAATACAGTCATTAAAACCACAGTCATTAAAACCACGCTGGTAATGATAAAACGGCCAAACAAATTCTCTGGGATCTTGTCTTTGCCTTCAGTGCCTTGGAGGATTTATTGTGACAGAGCACATGGAAAAACAGCTCCAAAAATCCCTGAGCAGAAAGGTCAACAATCTCCCTAAAGGAAGGGACCACGCTTTGGGGACACACTAAGATCTTTGGGGACATACTGAGACCTTTGAACACACTGAGCATTTTGGGGCCACAGTGAGCACTTTGGGGACACACTCAGAGCTTGGGGACACACTCAGAGCTTTGGGGACACACTGACACCTTTGGGGACACACTGAGACCTTTGCTCTGGCCCTCCAGGAGAAGGTCTGAGCTCCCCAGAGCTCCCTCCCCACGTTCCCAGGATGGGGCAGATCTGAACTCCCTCTCCTGTTTGCTCCCAGCCATCAGAGCTGAGCCCCAGCCTCAGGGGATTTTCCCTGTGGTGGCTCAGGAGCGAGCCCAGCCTGGTGCACCTCCCTGAAATCCCTGTGCTCACCTTCCAGCAGGTGAGAAATCAGCCCCTGTTTGCCCCCAGCTTGATGGAGCTGGAAATCAGAATTCAATTTCACTCCTAACCCCCACGGTTTTTAAGAGCTGTCTCGACAGGCAAATACAAACTCTTAAAATGCACTGTCAACTAGCGGGGAGAAAAATCAATTTTGCATTAAAATCTTGTTTAATAAACAGTGAAATTGTTAACTGCAATGAACTGATCATTTTTGGTGAGTGCACACGGGCTCCAGGAGCAGCAGGATCAGAGCTTTATTCATTGATTGAGGGAAAACAACTTTGTGAATCTTGGCATTGAGCAAACCACTCATGGAATTCAATTAGTTAAATAAACTGAGGTGAGAGAAGCAAATGCTTTGTTTACCTGGAACCAAGATGGTTCCAATCTCAAGGCTTGGTTAAAGAGAAATATTTAGAATAACTTTTTATTGCAAACTGTTCCTCTGTGAGGTAACAGCCCCTCCCCGAGCCGGCTCTGATGGAGCCAGGTTGGAACCTGCCCCTCACACTGATGAGAGCAGCAAAGTTCAGGACATAATTACTGCCCTGAGACTGAGCAGTAATTAAAACAATTGTTCCACTTCAAAAGGAACACAAACCTAAGGGAAAAAAAAACCCTAAAAAACCAGAGCCATCTCTGGATGGGTTTGATTCTGAAAGGAACCTTGGTCTCCAGCTGCCCAACACCATCAAAGCATGGATGGGAGGTGTCTGCAAGCACAGGGAGTGATTCTTGTGGTGTGTGATGGGAACAATTCCCAGGATAAAGCACAGAAACCACCTCAGATCAGCTTTTTTAAAGGCATGAGGAGGTTCCTCAGCCTTTACTCCAAGGTGAGAAGGGTTGACACACTCTGGAACCAATCTTGTCAGCCAAGTACATGCAGGGAAAAACACTTCCAAGTTAATTACTCTGCTACTGCTAATTATCACCTACTAAAAGCATTTTTGTCAAGAACTGCTGCAGATTTTAAAGCCTGAAGTAGTCCCTAAAGGAAAATTCCCCGTTAGGCTGGGATGTATGAGGAGGGCTCAGCTCAGAGCACAAACTCCTGAAATCTGGAGTTGTCCTCATGATCCTGTCCCCAGGTGGGAATCCTTAAAAACAGAGGGGTTTGGGAAAGCTGCACAAGGCAGGCCTCAGAAACAGCAGAGCTGTGGTTAGAGCTAAGCAGGAGCCATAAGACTGGGCAGCAGACCAGCTGTGTAAGATGCAGACAGTAAGGACAAACAGAACAATGGTCTGTGTACTAACACTTGGCTAGAATAACTCCCTAAGCTGCAGAAAAGTGTATTTAGAGAGATATTAGGAAGTTCTAAGCTTAATAATGGAGCTCTGTGCATTGTGTTTGAAGGTTTACAAGCAGGTATGGTATTAGAAATAAGCAAGCATTGCTTTAACCAAAGGTACCTGTGCTCACAGTGATTGGATAGAACCACTGTCAGTGTGCTTTTGTTTTGTGTGATTGGTCAAAGTTTATCTTTAGTGACATCTGCCTGGCCACCATGTCAGGGTCAACCCCTGAATATTGCCTCAGATTTTTCCCCAGCCTTTCTAACCACTCTGCTGGGGTTTCTTCCTTCTTTTGCTGCTCACTGAAGGCCTTATGGGCATTTTGATTACGTGGAGCTGCCTCTTTTATCTACAATCAATGTTCTGTACTCCTCCATGTCTTGCCTTCCCCCAGTGCTGCTGTGGTCCCAGGTGGGGAGCACTGTGGGCATTTTCAGATCCCCAGGAGTCCTTGCCCATGCTCCCTCTCCCATATCCATATCCCAACTTTGAAAGTGAGCTGGAACATTGAGTTCTGTGGCTGCTGCTGGGGATGTGAGCTGCTGGCATCTTCCCACTGCCATAACCATGTCATGAGACAGATGCTGGAAAATCAACAGAGAGGCATCCCTCAGCAGCCCCATCCTGCTGGTGATTCCCACAATTCCCCCCTCAGTTCACCTAAAAAGAAACCTCTGTAACTGCGTTATTTATTAACTACCTTGTGTTTCACAGCTTTACTAGAATATATCTGCTTATTACTTGCTTAAAGCATCTTTTTTGCTCGCATTAAGCATTGCTATATTACAGCACAGCAATTTTAATGCTGTGAAAGTCCAGTCAGTCCAAAGGGAGTAAGTCGTGCCTCATAGCAATTACAGGTCATTGTTCAAAAAAGCCTCACCAGTTCCAAGGTCTTAATTCAAAACCTTCCTCCTTCTATATATATATACCTTCAATCCACTATATACACCTTCATCCACTATCTCTGCAGGATTTCAAGAACTCTCTGAATCCATTTCCTACCTCTCTCTCGTATGATAAAAACCTCTTTGATACTTTTGTCCATCATTTGTGACACACACCCAAGTATGCTACCAGTATCACCACTACAACACCCAACACACATAAACCTATTTTATAAAGTTCCCTTAGCCAAGGTGCAATGCTGTAGTGCACTAAATGGTTCATTTAGTTGTTTTGCACTGGGCGGTTGGAGATTTGCACTGAGCAGTCTTTATATTGCACTGAACAGTTTATGTTCATGGTTTGTTCTCCCCCTCTTGGGGAAATCCCCTCTCTTATCCCATGGTTTTTCCCTCACACACCCCTCTCCCCAGTACCCCCTGGGGGTCTCTCTGCTGCTCAGATTCCTCCCCTTGCCCCTCCTCACTTGTATCCCATGGGCTGTTGCCCCCTTTATTCCCTCCCAGGTCCAAATCTCCCCTCGAGAAGGCGACGTCCTCTTTTCCATCTGTGGGGTTGCCTGATCTGGTGTCTCCTATCAAGTCAACAAACCAAGGACATTATTCCCCACGTGGAGAAGAATGCTTCTCGTCTTTTGCCTTTCATGTAGGATCGTGTGGGCTGGGGTCCACAGCTAGCCGGACGGGACCCAAACAGCCCGGCCAGACACGGATTCTGACAGCGCAAAGCTCCGCTCCTGGAACACATCACCTAAGCTCCGCCTCGGAGGGAGCAGCGGCGCTCCTCCCAGCCCCGTCCCGCTGCTGATCCGTAGCCAGCCCAGCTGGCAGTGCTGGGAGCCGTGCCCCTCACCTGCCGTGCCCCTCACCTGCCGTGCCCCTCACCTGCCGTGCCGAAGCCGCCCAGCGCCGAGCCCAGCGTGGCTCCCAGGGAGCTGCTGCTGCCGAAGCCCAGCGAGGTGTTGGCGGGCTGGGCCGAGCCCTGCGAGAACAGCGAGCTGCTCTGCGAGTTGCTGCTCAGGGAGTTGTTGCCGTAGAAGGAGCTGGAGGCCAGGTTGTTGGTGGGCTGCTGCTGGGGCTGCGGCTGCGGCTGCTGCGTGCCCAGGGGCCGGAAGGGGCCGTTGGTGGTCCCTGCCAGCCCTCCTGCTGCTCCGTTGGCCGACGCCGCGGCCGCCGCCACGGCTGCGGGACACAAAAACGGGGGGAAAATGGAAAAGCCGCTGAAAAACACTGAGAAAATGCATTTTCATCACAGTTCTGGAAGTTAAAACTTAGCAGGTTGCTTTGAATTGCTACAGTTTTTTTCTTTCGGGACCAAACTCTGCATAAATCTCTCTTTATTCTATCTGAGCTGCCCACAGCGCCCAGACTCCAGCCATGCCCAGCTGTTCTTGCTGCTCCTGTGCTGCTGAAGCTGCACAGATCAAAACCAGGAATGGCTCTTTCTCCAAAGACCCAAGAGTCCAATCAGTGCAGCCCCACACTTGCAAGGGCCAGTTAAGAAACCAGAGTTTTGAAATAATTGAAATGGTCCTTCAGCACATGAAACATGAACCTCGGTGCCAAGAACATCGAACCCGAGGACTTTTGGTTTTCAGCCAGTTCCAAAGTTAAAGAAAAAGCAAAATAAACAAGAACTACAAGAAAACAATTAAAAGGCCCATTTCATAATCTGAACCCAGTGCTGGCAGGGGCTGCTCACACCAATGGATTGAAAAGTCCTTTTAAAAGCCTTGAACTCCCAAGGAACCCAAATAAATGCCAAAGCAACTCATGGCAAAGGCCATTTTAGGCACGGTAGTGTCATAAAGCATAAATCAAGGAATGGTTTGGGTGGGAAAGGACCTTAAAACTCATCCTGTTCCACCCCAGGGACACCTCCCACTGTCCCAGGTGCTCCCAGCCCCAGTGTCCAGCCTGGCCTTGGGCACTGCCAGGGATCCAGGGGCAGCCCCAGCTGCTCTGGCAATTCCAGCCCAGCCCCTGCCCACCATGCCAGGGAACAATTCCTCATTGCCAAGATCCCATCCAGCCCTGCCCTCTGGCACTGGCAGCCATTCCCTGGCTCCTGGCCCTGCAGGCCTTGTCCCCAGTCCCTCTGCAGCTCTCCTGGAGCCCCTGCAAGGGCTCTGAGCTCTCCCTGGAGCCACTGGGAATTCTGAAGGCAAGTAGGAAAGCTGGTGGTGTCAGGGGGCAGTTTTAAATACCTGCCATGAAACTACAAAATCACTCAGGTTCCTGCTCCTGCCCCTCTCCGTGGCTGCTCCGGAGGCTCAGCCCAAGTTGAGCACAGAGGATGTTTCTCAACAACAATCCCTGCAGGGATCTCAGTGAGGGCAAGTTTGTCATCACTGCCAGCGGAGCACGGAGGGGTGGGGACACAGCAGGCACTTGGAGGGACCAGAAGTCACCTGTCTGAACCATTGTGGGGGCAGGACTCACCTGCCTGAGCAGGGGGGGACAGGACTCACCTGCCTGAGCCAGTGAGGGGACAGGACTCACCTGCCTGAGCCAGTGAGGGGACAGGACTCACCTGCCCGAACCAGGGAGGGGACAGGACTCACCTGCCTGGGCCAGGGAGGGGACAGGACTCACCTGCCTGAGCAGGGGGGGACAGGACTCACCTGCCTGAGCAGGGGGGGACAGGACTCACCTGCCTGAACCAGGGAGGGGACAGGACTCACCTGCCTGAGCAGGGGGGGACAGGACTCACCTGCCTGGGCCAGGGAGGGGACAGGACTCACCTGCCTGAGCAGGGGGGGACAGGACTCACCTGCCTGGGCCAGGGAGGGGACAGGACTCACCTGCCTGAGCAGGGGGGGACAGGACTCACCTGCCTGAACCAGGGAGGGGACAGGACTCACCTGCCTGGGCCAGGGAGGGGACAGGACTCACCTGCCTGAGCAGGGGGGGACAGGACTCACCTGCCTGGGCTGCAGAGGAGCTGATGATGACAGGGGCAGGGGCCACCAGGCGCACGGGAGCCCCCAGGCCGTTCCTGGCCCCGGCGTTGACCACGAGGGCTCCTGTTTGGTCATAATAAGCAGCAGGAGCCAGCACGGGGTAACCTGCAGAGGCAAGCACAGGGGACAGGGCAGGTGACAAACACATCGGCCATGTCCAGGTGAGTGCGGCGCAAGAGGGTTTTTAAAGGAAAAGCTGAATGGGAAAAAAAAGAAGCAAGAACAGCCCTGCTTTCCCCAAAAACATCCACGATTTTACACTGAGAATTTCAGGTAGAAAAGACTTTTTGCCCCCTGGATCTTTTCTATTACACTGTCACCAGTGGAAATTCAGCTAAAACAGGGTTTAAAATACAAAAGCACCGCTGCTGCTCCATGGTATGTACAACATGTGCTGGGACTGCTCAGAGCTGGGGCTGCCAGGGTGCACCCACAGGAACTTCCACTTCTGTATTTTGGAAGGTTGGTACCATAAAATATTCTTTAATGCCTGTAAATAAACTCTCATAAATGCTGGTGACACACACAGCAGCAGGCTGACAGAATATAGTGATTTAGGCACCTCATTATGGAATTCTACATTAAATGAAAACAATAAAATTAAATGCAGTGACTTTCTAAGGTGGGGGGTCACAAAGAGAATGTTAGGGAATATTTGCTTTGCAAATACAGGTACAAACACACATCTGTGGTTGTATGTGTGTGTGTATTTGCTTTGCAAATACAGCCCAAATAACAGAGATTAAAGGAAATCTGCAGAGTTCACTTTGTAACTTAATACTCCAACATTCTTCTTAAAAATAAAATAAAAAGCCCCAATTAAAGACAGGACAGTGCCAGCAAAGAGACCTGAAACCCAAATAATCCTTTTTTCCTTGCATTTGACCAGCAGGACATATCTGCACGTTATTCTAATGAGCTCAGGTTTGTGCTTTACTATCACAATAATGTCCTGAATAACTGAATTTCAGCAGCACTTTACCCCAAAGCCTCAGCGATCAGAGTCAGAATTCCTACAGCAGCTCCTGCAATGAAGAGCCAGAAATGAGAACTAAACCCTGCTCCCTTTTATCCCTTTTCTTTCCCTGATTTTAAGCCTCTTGGAAGAGCAATCATGGAAGGAAGCCCCTGTTAAGTCAAGCACCTGGCAGGGATGGAGAGGTGAGATGAATGAACAGGACTAAGAAATCTCTGAGCTTTAAAATACAGATCCCATAAGCTTGAAGGATCCACAGAAAAATCTGGAGGTGATTTTCTACAGGAGCCATCAATTCTTGGAGTGCAATGCAGGCACAGGGAGATAACACTGCTGTCACCTGTGCCACAAGGTCCACCTGTGACCCCTCAGTGCCGCCAGCTGGGGACACACCCAACCCTGGAATGAACCCCCAAACCAAGACAAGCAGGCAGTGCTGGTGCCAGGCAAAGGCAGCCCTGGGAGATGCCACTTCCCAGGCTCCCCCTGGCCCAGGAGTGCTGGTACCTGGCATTCCTGCTGCCAGCCCCTGGCCAAAGGCGAGCGCGGAGTTGACGGCGGCGGCGGCCACCAGAGGATCCGTCTGCTGGCCCTGCTGGTTCTGGTTGGGAGTCAGGGGACGCTGGCTGGCTCCCCCACGGAGCACCTGGGGAGGACAGAACAGCCACTGGGTTATTCTGGGATCCGGGAGACAGCCACTGTCACCAGGCAGGAGCAGGAGCAGCACCGGGGGGGAAAACTTCTCTCCTTTGCTCTTAATTCACTTTTCTTCACATTCAAACAGGACCTGGAGGGGCTGGAGAGAGTCAAGGGAAGGGAAATGGAGCTGGGAAGGGTCTGGAGCCCCGGGAGAGGCTGAGGGAGCTGGGAAGGGGCTCAGCCTGGAGAAAAGGAGGCTCAGGGGGGACCTTGTGGCTCTGCACAGCTCCTGCCAGGAGGGGACAGCCGGGGGGGTCGGGCTGTGCTCCAGGGAACAGGGACAGGAGCAGAGGGAACGGCCTCAGGCTGGGCCAGGGCAGGCTCAGGGTGGGCAGCAGGGAAAATTCCTTCACTGAAGGGTGGTCAGGCAGGGGCTGCCCAGGGCAGTGGTGGAGTGCCCATCCCTGAAGTGTGCAAAGCACACGGAGTGGCGCCTGGAACAGGGGTCAGTGCTGGGTTCATGCTTGGGCTCGATGATCGTTCGAGGGCTTTCCCAACCTTTCTAATTCCCTGATCCCACCTCCCACACTCATCCTCTGCCAGAAGTGTGTACAAGCCACCTGCCCACCCCAGCTAACATGTGGTCCCTGCCACCACAGCCCCACTAACAGCCCTCTGAGCAGAAACCTTACAAAGCCCAGTTCAGGAGCTGGGGGCAGGTGACAGGAGATGACCTGGGTGTCTCCAAGCCATCAGCCCCAGTAGAGGGCACAGACCTGGTGACACAAGACTTAAAACACAGGAAATCATGACCAGAGAGCCCACAGTGGGGTTTGCAGGGATGAGCTGCTGTGGTGGGAGTCCCTCAGAAGGGATGATGGCAGAGTGGCCACGCTGCAATTACCTGGGCCAGGCTTGGCTTGGCAGAGCCTGGCTCAGCGCTGCTGCAGGAACCTGCAAGCTCAGCTTAAAGGAGCCAGCCCCGTGTCCCCAGCACATCCCGCTGCAGAGGTGACATCGGGGGTGTCACCTGCTCCAGTTATTAACAGGAAGCACTGACTCTGTGCACAGAGAGGCTGGGGAGGATCCCCAGGTTCACTGACTGGGAGGTGCCCCCCGAGCCTGCCAGAGCGTGCTCAGGAAGCTACTGGAATGCTGGGGGACACGAGACAGACGATGGACTTTGGACCTGGCTGGCATAAGAGATTTGATAACAGGATGCCTTGGCAAAAGCAAATGGAACTTTGAAAATTAGACCTGGATTGCAAGAAGATTCAATCAGATGGATTCACCAGAAAAAGAAAATCCCAATAAACTCTGCAAGCAAGAGATGCTGCTCTGTGCATAAGTTTGTGTGTGTGATTTTAACCTAATCACTGCAGTGCACATTACTGGTCTCCCTAAAATAGCACCTAAGTGTTTGTATCCCACAATAAAGCTGGATTGTGATCACTGAATCAGCCTCCCTGGCTCTCTCCATCACCAACAGGAACCCTCCAGCCCGGGCAATCTCTGGGAGCCAAGAATTCCAGGGGGTGCAGACTGCAGCACTGGAATGCTGGTGGGTTTTATTAACACACTATTAAGATGTCACAAGGGTGACAAATCAAGAGTCCACACTCAGTGCTGCAGGTTCCCAAAGCCTCTGCCTCAGCACTTTTAATGCAAACAATCCCTGCTGCATCCCCTCAGAGCAAGGTTTGCATTCCAAACCCCGCTCCCAACCCCACTCATGCCTGCTCCACGGCCATAAAAGTAATGAAACATCCCATAAAGGCCACTGGCACTGAGATATTTTATTTTAATAGCCTGAGCCTTTGCAGAAGCTCTCTCAGCTCACACCTGCTGCATCTGTAAAGGCCTTAGAACACCTCCTGACACTGGGTTTAGTTTTCAAAGGGTTTTCGAGCTGAAAAATTCACCTGCCAGTAGCTCTTTATTCTGCCATCACCAAGGACCAGACAGGAGAGCTGCTGAGAGGACTGAAGGCCAGCTCTGGCTCCTGGTGATTCCCCCTCACACACCAACAGCACCAGAGGTTTGCTGCTGCACAGCTCAGGCCATTCCCAGCCTGACCCACGGGTGTTGCCCACAGCACTGACACTCAGCAATTCACCACCACCCAGGTACACGTGTCATTCTCCATGTGCATGATGGAGAAATCAAATTACAAATGCACAGATGGCTCCTGTCCCTTTGTCTTCAGGACAGGCCAAAGGGTCTTCTGCTCATTTTAAACTGCCCAGAGCTGAGGGCAGGATCAGTCATGGAAAAAATCAGGGTTTTGAATGGCTGCAGCTGTGTCAGGGGAGGCTTGGCTTGGCTTGGGAAAGACCTCTGAGATCACCGAGTCCAACCTATGAGCTGACACCACCCTGTCATCCAGACCACGGCACCTAGTGACAAAGTGACATCCAGGCTCTCAAACACCCCCAGGCACAGGGACTCCACTCCAGTGGGCAACCCCTCATACTGTCCTAACACCCTTCCTGGGAAGAAATTCTCCCCGATACTGTTCCCCAGAGGGAATGGGCATGAGAATGGGCACGGGCATTGGAATGGGAGCATGGGCACGGGAACTGGGGCACAGGAATCAGGGCACGGGCACAGGAATGGGGGCACGGGCATGGAACGAGCACGGGAACGGGCGTGGACGGCCCAGAGGCAGCAGATTTTGGACAGCGCTCCCAGGGATGCCCAGGCTGGGATTGCTGGGGTCTGTGCAGGGCCAGGGGTTGCAATCCACGATCCCTGGGGGTCGTTCCCAGGTGTCCCTGGCCCAGGAGGTGCCAGGCCTTACCTGCTGCTGGCCCTGCTGCGTTTGCTGCGTGCTCTGCTGGCTGGCTGAGTTGGTGGCGGCGGCGGCGGCGGCCGCCTGCTGCTGGAAGAGGCTGGCAGGATAAACTCCCCAGGGAGTGACTCCATAGTACTGGTGAGGGACCACAGCTGGACCTGGAACACAGCACGGGCACGGTGAGCTGCTGGGGGGCAAGGGGCACCCCAAAAACACCTGCTCGTCGTGGCTGGTTTAATGGGACCCGTGTGAAACCCTCTGCAAACACTGAGGGATTTGGCATTTGGGTCACAGATTTATGAAGTTTCAAGTCAGACCTTTCAGGAATTTCATCACTGCACGAGGTCAAACTCTGCCAGCAGAGATTCTATGTTTTTATTGGTGTGCCCCGGTTTTACAGAGAAGGAACAAAAATCTCCAAGCCCAACAGAGGAACTTTGTTTCAAGCACAGAGATAACTTCTCATTCCAGCTGACATTCACAGCTCACTGCCATCCACCTTCAGCTCCTCAATAAATCACCAAACCTCTTCACAGCTGGAGTGCATCAACTCTCAAGTATTAAAATGCTTTTTCCAGGCCTGCTTTGCATTTGCAAATCTTTCTAAAAGAGGCTGCATGATCCTGTCCCTTCCCACATTCCCTCCTCAAACTTCACATCCCCTCCTCAAATTTAAGAGGCATAACAACAACAACAACAACAACAATAATAATAATCATCATCATCATCATCATCTTGGAGAGCAGCAGAAAAAGCCTCACTTTTGAAGATTCCTTGTGTTTATCAGGTCTCAGGAGACCACAGAAATTTGGAGATAGCAGAATGGCAGCCTCTCTCCTTAAATAATCCCAGTTAGAATAATGCTGAGGAAGCTCTCAGTGCTGGAGGGAGGAGCCCTTCCCACCCAATAACATGATGAGAATCCAATAATAGTTTTTAATGACTGTTTCATATCTTTAGGAAAGGTCAGCAGAAAAGCAGAAGCGTTCCCTTTGATTCCCAAATACATCCCCATCCCAAGGGCTCCCTCCCCACAGCAGGAATAGCTCAGGCAGAGCCAGAGTCAGGTGTGACACTGGAATAAACAAATCTTTAGAGAACCTTGGCCATGTCTGGAGTAAAACCAGGATTTTTTTCTTTTTAAAGAGAGACACTCAGCACTTGGGTTCTGCCCAAGTGTGTGATTCCATGGAAAATGAGGGATGACACAAAAAGGGAGGTGCAAACAGTGTTCAGTGTTAGCCTGGCTGCAACAATGGGGGAAATCCTGGAAGTCCCTTTTCCTTTTGGCTTTTGTTTCTTTCTTCTTGACTTTTACAGTAACAGGCTCAGCTGACCTCCTGCAGGATGTCAAGGAGCTGGATGAGCTCCTGCTCCCACATTCACACTGCAGAACATTCATTCCATGTTTTGTGCCAAAGATTAAATTCATATTTCAAACATGTAAGAGTTACTCTCATTATATTATTCTGGTTTTAACTACTGTGCTTTCCCCAGATTTAGGACTGAGGTGCCCAGCTCTGTGCCCAGCAGGGAGGTGCTGGCTAATTCCAGGCAGATGCTGAACACCTGGATTTGTATCTCACCCCAAAGCCCATCCTTGCTGGATTTACAGAATCAGAGAGGCTGATCTGCTTCTCCTACTCAGATCTGGAGCAGCAACCACTCACTTCTTACCTTCCACCCTGGAAATTCATGAGCAGTGCCAGCTAAAATGGAAAAGAACCCGCAGCAAATGAACCAGTGCCACCAAGGTGGTGCCTCAGCAGGCACAGACAGGTGGGCAGGGAGTGACTTTAACCTGTTTATAATCACTGAATGCACATCAGACCCCAACTCCCAGGGTTCTTCTGCACCCAACAGGGCAAGAGCTGCAACTGCTCCCTTTTCATGCAAGTCATTAACCTGCATTTGCCCTCAGGCTGCTGGAAGTTGCTGCAATCCCTTCATCCAGGCAAAATTTGGGCATCTCTCTGGGATATTTTAGTCTCAGCTCTAATTATCAACCAAGCACAGCCTGGATGGGCTTTTCTCCTAGGCAGAGGTTGCTGCCAAAGCCTTGGGTGTACAAAAGCAGAGGAGACTTTGAAGTTTGCAGCAGCTGGGTTTGAAGGGGCTGCGAGTCTGGCTCAGCTGCTCCGAGCACAGGAGAGAGGCTCATTATCGAACCGAGTTCTCAGTGAGGGCAAGTGTGGCATCACTGCCAGACCCAGCAGCACCCAGAGCTGCTGCACTGCTCCTGCTCCCATCAGAGCTGGGCATCCCTGGGAAAGAAAAATTCCAGCACCTCTGGAGGTGGATACTGCCCATGCTGTGTCACACTCAGCCCCTGGGCAGCCAGAGCTGCTCCTGGCAGGGAGAGCAGCAAATCCAGCTGGGAGCGTGCTCAGAACATCACTGAGATGGTGAGAGCACTGCGGGGGTGTGCTCCACCTCAGCCCTCCTGCACCACAGGCCACAGCAGCTCAGCCTGCCCAGGAGCTCAGAGAGGCTGCAGGGAGCACCTCAGCAACTCCAGGGATCTGTGGGGTGATCCCCTGGAATTCACACTGATCTGTGGGGTGATCCCCTGGAATTCCCACTGATCTGTGGGGTGATCCCTTCAGAACTCCCACTGATCTGTGGGGTGATCCCCTGGAATTCCCACTGATCTGTGGGGTGATCCCTTTGGAATTCCCACTGATCTGTGGGGTGATCCCTTCAGAACTCCCACTGACCTGTGGGGTGATCCCCTGGAACTCCCACTGATCTGTGGGGGGATCCCCTGGAATTCCCACTGATCTGTGGGGTGATCCCTTCAGAACTCCCACTGATCTGTGGGGTGATCCCTTCAGAACTCCCACTGATCTGTGGGGTAATCCCTTTGGAATTCCCACTGATCTGTGGGGTGATCCCCTGGAATTCCCAGTGATCCCAGTGACCTGTGGGGTGATCCTCTGGAATTCCCAGTGATCTGTGGGGTGATCCCCATGGAATCCCAGCAGGGGAGGGCTGCTTTCAGGACGGCAGTGAGCAGCTGAGCTCAGAGGTGCTGCCCCAGCCCCGAAGGGCAGGGACTGGCCAGGCTGGCACTGCTCAGGTACCCAGGATAAAGGCAGCTGCAGGTGCTCCCAAATGCCAGTCCTGCAGGGTGTGCACACACCCACACCTGCTCCAGCTCAGCACCGAGGGCCTGATCAATTCACCCAGGCTGAAAAAAACCCCGAACATGCACTGGGAGGCTCTGCTTCGCCTGGGACCAGGGCATCCCAGCATTCACCCACCTCCCCACAAGCCACAGCAATACTGTTCTGCTCTGCACACCTCACCTCAGAGGGAATCATTTCCTACCACCCAAGGCTGAAAATCCCAGAACCTGCTGTGGGAGGCTCTGCTTCTCCTGCATCCAGGTTATCCCAGCATTCATCCATCTCTCCACAAAGAACAGGAACACTTTGCTACCTGCAACACTCCACCCCAGAGGGAATCATTTCCCAACTGGCCTAAAAAAAGGCAAGATTTCAGTTTTTTGAGTGACATCTTTCTCAAATGATGGAAGGCAATTCAAAGGCAGCAGCATCTTCCCCACAGTTTAAAATCTAAATGAGGGGTTTTTTTAGGAAGTTCTTCCCTCTGCATTCAAATTTGTTCTTTAAAATGCTGCTATTGTTGGGAAGAGAAGAGCATTATCCTAGAGCTGCCAGTCTCACAATCATGACAAACCTGCCATAATGGCAGAACTTTAACTGACAGATTATCTCTGCCATAAAACACACACCAAAGTCTCCTCTCTGCTCTGACAGGAACTGTGAGAAATAAACTCCAAACTCATTTCTTCCATCTCAGAAGCTCCTCCAAGTCCTCCCAGTTTAACACTCCCAAGCACCTCAAGGCAGCTTTTTGGCTTTGTATAAACATTTAAATTGCCTCATGTTCCTCCAGTGCTGCTCTCAGTCATGACAGAAAAAAAGGGTTCTCAAACCTGCTCAGGCCTAGACAGGAAAGATGCTTTTCTGAAATAAACATCAACATGGAGTTTATCTTGTCATTTCTAGGGTCCAAAGCCTGATGAGAGGGTTAAAAGAACTCCTATTTCTCAGTGGTGTAACACTATAAATACACCCAGCACATTACACATTGTTTGGTTTCTTTCAAGAGTCATAAATTTAGAATTACTCAAGTAGAGGCCCTGATGCCAAGTTTTGGGATGCTTTAGGTATCCCTGGGGTGTTATTTCCAGTTCAAATGTCTAAAACCTGAGTTAAACACAGCCTAGATGGGTTCTTCTCCTGGTGACAGGCTGCAAAAGCTCAGGCAGCTCAGCTTCAGTAGAGCTGAGAAAAAGAAAAGAACATTGTGGCCAGCACTTGGTATTTCCTGGAAAGGTGGCCCAGTTCCATGTGGTCTTTCTATGAAAGCAAGCTGCTGACCTGCTGCTCCTCTGCACTCTGCTGCTACCCAGAAAGGAGCTCTGGAGGCCCTGAGGTGATGCAGAAAGGCCAGGCAGGAGCCTCTCTGTACAGGAATCACTCACAAATCTCCTCCTCTGCCCGAAACTGGGGCTGCCAACGCCCTGGAGCCCCTCCTGACTGAAGTGCCCTGTGGCACTGGCCAGCAGCAGCTCAGCTCATTCATTCCCTGCTCCATTCACCATCCCAGGAGGGTTATCAAGCCCTGCAGCAGCAGGAACGTCCTTGTGCCCCTGCCCTTGGCTCTGTCCCACGGAACACGGCGTCACCCGTTTGCCGAGGCCCGGGGCTGCCTCCACCCAATCTCCCCATGGCATTGCATAATCCCAGCACGAAACTCCCAGCAGCCCAGGCCAAAGCCCAGATTCTAATCCAAACTCTTCACACACATCTGCACGATCCACTAAAACCTCCATCCAAGCGGGCAGCAGTCACTCAATTCCCATTTCAGAGCTGACCCCACGACGGCCTCAAAGCTTAAAAGCTCAGCAGGGGTTTGGTAAGAGCTGGACCAAAGTCATGTCCCAAACCACAGAGTGCCACATCCACACACAGCCCAGCTCTGGGGCTTTGATCTGGGACAAGCCACCCAAAACCAGAGGACTGAAGTGAGTTTACAAGCTCTAAGTGAAGAATGGCAGCAGGGAGAGACCCCACAAACACCCCACTCCAAACACAGCACAGAACATTCCCTCTGCCTTGCCCAAGGAAAGCCAGGCATGGTTAGAAAAATCCTCCCCTAAAAGCACATTCTTCCTTTAAAATCCTCTCCTGAAATCACGTTCCTCCTTTGAAAATCCTCTCCTACAAGCACACTCCTGCTTTGTCCCCAGTGCTTGGGCAAGAACTTTATGGCACCCCCAGCAGAAGTTCCACGCTCACCATGTCCCTCACAGTGCCTGACAAGCTGTGGCACAGAGCTGTCACCTCCAGAATCACCAGTTCTGGCCGTGACAGCTGGGAGGAATTTGGGAACTGATACATGAATGGCTGGAAGAAGATCCTGCAGAAAGAGCAGAGGCTCCATCTTCGCTACCATCTGCAAAAGGGCACGTTCCCAGCAGGAGCCCCAGCAGATATGGATGTGTTCACCTCCTGGGAAGTGGAAATTCCCAGCAGAATTTCAGGGAAGAGCTCATTTGCAGGATGCACCACAAGCCGAACAGAAAGGACACACAACTTTCCCGGCAGGAAACACATCCTGCATCTTTCCAGCCTTTCAGAAGTTTGTTTTCAGAGGTATTCCTTGCTACTGTCAGTCACCAAAACACCCCCAAAACGGAGCAGTATTTGTGTCTGTTCCCTTCCCATTTGCTCTGGGAGCCTTAAACAAAAATTATCCCATTTCACCTCCAGTTTCAACGACAAATTCTGGTTTTACTCACAGCCACACCATTCTAGCAATCCTCCCAGCACAGGGTGCTGATGTTGGCCTGGCAGAGCCCCAGATGCAGAGCAGCTCTGGAGCGGGGAAGGGCTCTGGAGGGAGCCGGGAGCTCTCACCTAACGTGGCAGCTGCCGCCAGCCCGGCCGCGTACGGATCCGTCCCCGGAGGCGCCGCGCTGATGATGTAGGGGTTGGGAACGAAGGCAGCAGGAGCTAAACCTGCTGAAAACATTCCTGTCAGTGAAAACAAACACAACAGGACTGCAGCCCCACCACAACCCCCTGCTGCTGCCTGGGCAACTCCAAACTCAGGCTGGTTTCGTGGTTTAAAGCTTTTTACGGGTGGCTTTCTATAGGGAGTGACAACCAATGAGTGTTGACGGGCAGAGGAGAGATCTGGCATAAAAAAACCCAATTCAAGGGATTCAATGCTCCTTGAGAGGTAAAATCCTTTATATCCAACAGCTCGGGTGCTTCTGCAGGGCAGACAGACCCTGTTCAGGAGACTGGAGCTTGCTGCTACTCTGTATTCCCTACAGTGACTGAATGAGGAGCCGAAGCGCCCCATCCCGAGCTCCGTGCCCAGCACAGGATGCAGCACTCCAGCTGCACAGTCTGGAAAGGGCTCAGAGTGGCAAAACAGTTTAATCATTAGAGAAAGCCCGGTGGGCGGGAGAGGGGTGTGCAGGGGAGGTGAAGGTGAAGGGGAGGAAATTGAAAAGCTGAATAATTTCAGTCCCTGAACTGCACCGAGCACACAAGGGTGCAGCACAGAGCTGGGAGAGCCCCAACACATTTATATCGGGGTTTGGGGCAGGAAGAACTACCACAAACTGCTTATTGTGCTAAAACATTAATGCATTGTTTTCCTGGGTTTCTACACATGATTAAGTGCTTCATTCCCAGTTAATAAAAATTTATATTTTATATTTTTAATTAATAATTTTATTAGTATCAATCATGTGTTTGCATAAATTACATTTCTAACTCCTAAGACCCCTGGCAGCACGTTTGGCTGATATTAAATTGTGCATTTCCCCTCACTTCAGTGTGCTGCCACTCTGATTTATGTTTCACTCAGAGGCTTCCAAAGCCTCTCCTGACTGACCAGCACCCTCAGGAGGGTGAGTGTGTCACTCCTGCCACCCGGGGAACTCTTTTAAAAGGCTTCTCAAGTGTGCAAGAGACACCCACAAGCAAAACTGTAAAAATGCACTGCTGCTCATGCACTGATTATCAGCTGTAAAATACACTTTGAACCCCCCCGGAGTTTCCCCAAGGATCAGGAGGAGGGCAGTGGGACAGCCCGGGGGAGAGGCAGACTCACCTATGTGTGGCTGGTGGGCAGCAGCCAGGGCGTACTGCTGCTGCTGGGCTGCTGTCAGCTGCTGCACCGCCAGCGCGTTGGGCCTCTGGAACAGCTGTAGGGAGAGCACAAACAGCCCTTAAAGGGGGCACAAACAGCCCTTAAAGTGAGTACAAACAGCCCTGAAACCGAGCATAAACAGCCCTTAAAGGGGGCACAAACAGCCTTTTAAACGGGGCACAAACAGCCCTTAAAGGGGGCACAAACAGCCCTTAAAGTGGGTACAAACAGCCTGAAACTGAGCATAAACAGCCCTTAAAGGGGGCACAAACAGCCCTTAAAGTGGGTACAAACAGCCTGAAACGGGGCACAAACAGCCCTGGAACCGGGCAAGAAGCACAAATAGTGTCCTTAAATCAGGCACAAAACACAAACACTGCCCTTAAACTAGGCACAAACACACAAACAGCATTAGATCAGGCACAGCCCTCCCTTAAATCAGGCACAAACACACCAACACTGCTGAACTCACACACAAACACACCAACACTGCTGAACTGGGGCACAAACACACCAATACTGCTGAACTCACACACAAACACACCAGCACTGCTGAACTCACACACAAACACACCAACACTGCTGAACTGGGGCACAAACACACCAACACTGCTGAAATCTGGCACAAACACACCAACACTGCTGAACTGGGGCACAAACACACCAGCACTGCTGAAATCTGGCACAAACACACCAGCACTGCTGAAATCTGGCACAAACACACCAGCACTGCTGAACTCACACACAAACACACCAACACTGCTGAACTCACACACAAACACACCAACACTGCTGAACTCACACACAAACACACCAGCACTGCTGAAATCTGGCACAAACACACCAGCACTGCTGAACTGGGGCACAAACACACCAGCACTGCTGAACTGGGGCACAAACACACCAACACTGCTGAACTCACACACAAACACACCAACACTGCTGAACTGGGGCACAAACACACCAACACTGCTGAACTCACACACAAACACACCAGCACTGCTGAACTGGGGCACAAACACACCAGCACTGCTGAAATCTGGCACAAACACACCAACACTGCTGAACTCACACACAAACACACCAACACTGCTGAACTCACACACAAACACACCAACACTGCTGAACTCACACACAAACACACCAACACTGCTGAACTCACACACAAACACACCAGCACTGCTGAACTCACACACAAACACACCAACACTGCTGAACTGGGGCACAAACACACCAACACTGCTGAACTCGCACACAAACACACCAACACTGCTGAACTCACACACAAACACACCAGCACTGCTGAAATCTGGCACAAACACACCAGCACTGCTGAAATCTGGCACAAACACACCAGCACTGCTGAACTCACACACAAACACACCAGCACTGCTGAACTCACACACAAACACACCAGCACTGCTGAACTCGCACACAAACACACCAGCACTGCTGAAATCTGGCACAAAAAGCAGCAACTTGTTCCTTTTTCAGCAATCCCTTCACACCACATTTCCTTTAACCCTACAAATACTCCACTCCACACCTCAAAAGGACCTGAACTCCTTTGGAATCAATGGCTGTGTCAATCCACCTGAAAAAACCCCACATTTCTGCAGACAGCCAGCCCCAGCCCAGCTTTTCCCCTGCTGTTCCCTCAATCCCTAAGGATTTATCCCAGCTCCTGCTCACACCCAGCTGCAGCCCGGGGGTCCCCAGGAGCACTCCCAGGTGCTGGGAATGCCACCAGTGTGCCCTCCCAGTTTGGCTGAAGTGGGAAATGGGATGGAAGGGGGATGGCAAAGAGATGCAGAGCCAAGTCTGAGACACCCAAGATGCCTTCAGAGCCAGCAGAGGGGACACAGCCCCAGCATCACAAACCCCAGAGCAAACACTTCCTTTACCTGCTCAGTTCTCAGGGGTATTGAGAACTTATTCCTCACTAGGGAAAAAAGAACAGGATTCCCTTGAAGTATTTTTGCTGAGGGTTGGGGTTTTTTTTTCCTTTCTTCAGGGCCTCACTAAAAGTTTCTTCCCCAGCTTCTTTTGCCTCTCCCTAAAGCAAACCCTGAATTCACCCATCTTCGGCTCTAATTAAAACATTTAAGGACACACCAGCTGAGTATCTCCTCTGAAATCATCCAGCATGTCCATCCCCCCTCACTTCCAGGGATCATTTCTGAGGTGGGAATGACTCCACAAAGCACTGTGAGAAATGTTTTCTCCCTCCACTCCCTCAGAACAGACTTGGATGCCCAAATGCCTATGATTTTCACACCTATTATCCTGTCCTCCTTTCAGACAAGTCAACTGCTGGCAGACAGAGCAATAATTCTGCCCAAATTTTTGGCAGAAACCCACAACCATCAAGAAGAAGCCCAGAAACATCAAGAAAACTCTATTACTTATTTTATTTAGAGGCAAAAATTGGCATTGATTCTCCTGAGAGCAGGGTGAGCAAAGCTGTGCGAGAAAATCTACCTTTATTTTTGTCTTTTTACAAGTTCAGGTGGAGAAAATACATCTGAGGGATCAGCATCGGGTTTATGAGGTGGAAATGCAGCATTTAGGGCAGCCAGAATTAACCTGCTGTGTGCCAAACCCTCCCCCTCACAACGGCTTTGTTTGCTCATCCCTCAGGGGCTATCACAATGTTCCTTGTGGAGGAAAATATCTGATCTACAGTTCCTTTATTGCCTCCTGGGCCATAAAACACCCTGAGCAGTCTGGCTGCACAACACACCTGCTTTTCCTGCCCTTTTTGTTGTTTTAAGGTGCCATTCACTGGTCACACAAAGCTGGGGGCAGCTCTGCTCAGGTGCAACCTCTGTTCTGGTGCCACCTCTGTTCAGGTCACCAGGAGCTTGGGCAAAACGCCACTGACATCCTGGAACACAAACCCTGTGAGGAACGGCTGAGGGAGCTGGGGGTGCTCAACCTGGAGAGAAGGAGACTCAGGGCTGCCCTCATCACTCTACAGCTCCTGAAAGGTGCCTGTGCTCAGCTGGGCTGGGCTCTGTCTCCAGGCACTGACAGAACCAGGGCACACAGCCTCCAGCTGCCCCAAGGGAAATACAGGCTGGAGAGCAGGAAAAGGTTTTTCACAGAAAGAGTGATAAAGTTCTGGAATGTTCTGCCCGGGGAGGTGGTGCAGTCCCCATCCCTGGGTGTGTTTAACAAAGCCTGGATGTGGCACTGGGTGCCAGGGTTGGGCTGAGGTGCTGGGGCTGGGTTGGACTCGATGAGCTTGAAGGTCTCTTCCAACCCAGTGATTCTGGGAATTCTGTGAACATCCCTGAGTGCAAAACACCAAGGAGATCACGGACAACAGGAGCAGCAGAACATGGAATGAGGGACAGTGGCTCTGTGGGAGTGACCAGCAACATCTTACAGATCAGCAAATATGGGGAAAAAAATCCTATAAATCCCCTGAACGGTTTCCTCCTGAAGTGTGGACTCCTCTGCAACATCCTCAGGGTTGGGGGCTGCTGTATTAGCTCAGCAATTTGAGCTTTTTAGCTTCTTCAGCTGCACAATTTCACCAAACCCCTGAGTTCTCACAAGCTTTTCCAGCCTGCTGCTGTGGATTCCATCACAGTGAAGCAGAGAGGAAATGGCTGTGTTATTATTTCCTTCTCTGAGGGCACAAAAAGCATTTATCTCCCTAAAAACACTTCTGCTCACTTTACACGTGTGAAGACTTCCACACCTCCCAAATGCAACTCAGTGAACCACCTGGGAATCAGAAAAACTGGGATAAAGGAATCCACACCCACTCAGAGCTTCAGTACTTCACCATCAATATTTCACCTGCTGCTCTTGGCTCTTTTTGTTGTCTGCCTGCTCTGGGGGCTCATCTAGTCCCTGCAAAATTTGACTTCCAGACATAAGAGGTCTGCAAGAAAGCTGGAGAGGCACTTTTTACAGCACAGGGCAAGGGGGAATGGCCTTAGACTAAGAGAGGAGGGATTTAGATGGGATCTTGGGAAGGAATTGTTCCCTGGGAGGGTGGGCAGGGGCTGGGCTGGAATTGCCAGAGAAGCTGTGGCTGCCCCTGGATCCCTGGCAGTGCCCGAGGCCAGGCTGGAGCAGCCTGGCACAGTGGAAGGTGTTCCTGCCATGGCAGGGGTTGGAATAGGATGAGTTTTGAAGTCCTTTCCCACCCAAACCATTGCAGGATTCTGTGACCTCTCCCTCTCCCCTTTAATTCACAGCCTGGCTCAGCTCCCTCAGAAGAAGCTCAGCCCAGCTGCAGATTTCATCCTGCAGCCTGTCCAAGGAAGCAGAGCCAAGAACGACCATCCCAACTGGAGCCTGTCCTGAGCCAGACAAGCCAGGGGAGCCCTGGGAATCATCAGCTCCACGTCTTTAGGGAGAGCTGCTGAAGCCTCGCTGCGCTGCCTCCATCTGCTGACAGCACAGCCCCACACTCCCAGCCCAGAGAGCAGTGCTGAAGGGTGGCACTGGGGAGCAGAAAAAGGACAAGGAACCTCTGCAACAGCAATACTGACCTGAATTGACAAAGGTATCAGAAAAGTGCACCTGGGGCGTTTCAGGCTGCTGGAAAATGCATTTGGAGTGAAAAGCTACAGAGCCCTGACACAGTTCTGGGGGAGTTCAGGGAGATCAACCAACATTTCAGTGAGGCTGTTCCATGTGCAGACAAATGAAGGGTGATTTCCAGCACGTGGAGGAGCTCACTGAGGGAATTCCAAGGGAGGAGAACCCCACAATTATGGGAATTCTGGAAGATCAGATTTGCCTCAGCCAGTTTCTTCTGCAGTATCAACATCTGACATCTCTAATCAGATCAGCCGTGGGTAAAACCTTCCCCTTCCTCACAGTGCCCGCAGCTGTGCTCGCCTGTAATCCCTTCCAAGGATGGGATGCTTCCCCACAGCCCCTAAAGGCACTTTCAGGGATGTCCCTTGCTCAGGACAGATTTCCTGCTGCCAACGGAACAGCAGAAGTCAGACAGATTCCCTTCATCCAGGCTGAGAGTGGCAGCGGGCAGCAAGGACTCCTGGCTCTGGGGATCAGGAATTAAGGGAACGGGCACAAGACCCTGGATTCACACAAACCTGCCCTGAGAGGGCACATCTGGCTGGGCAGTGATTCCTGACCTTTCCTACAGCACCTCAGGCTGACTAAAGGCTCCCGTTTGCTTTCACTGCAGGTGGAAGCTGCAACAAGGGTGAAAGCTGAAAATAACAGATCTTGTCTGCCAGCCCAGCAGGGCCTGGGGGGGACTGAGGGACAGCAGCTGTGTCCCCACTGCTCCCCCAAAATCAGGGAGACATCAGAGGGGATTTGGGCTTCACAACACAGAAATGGAGCTGGGAAGGGGCTGGGATCCCAGGAGAGGCTGAGGGAGCTGGGAAGGGGCTCAGCCTGGAGCAAAGGAGGCTCAGGGGGGACCTTGTGGCTCTGCACAGCTCCTGCCAGGAGGGGACAGCCGGGGGGGTCGGGCTGTGCTCCAGGGAACAGGGACAGGAGCAGAGGGAACGGCCTCAGGCTGGGCCAGGGCAGGCTCAGGGTGGGCACAGCAGGAATTTCCCCATGGAAAGGGAGCTCAGGCCTTGGCAGGGGCTGCCCAGGGAGGGTTGGAGTGCCCGTCCCTGCAGGTGTCCCAGGAATTCCTGGATGTGGCACTCAGAGCTCTGGGCTGGGGACAAGGGGGGGACTGCTGGGATTTGATGCTCTGGGAGGGCTTTCCAGGCTCAGTGATTCCGTGATTCCCAGACAGTTGGTGACACAGAGGTGACATCAGCTCCACATGGAAATTGCCCATCCACTTGGTATGAAATAAAAAATGCAAACCCAGCCCAAAATCCTCACAGCATCGTCCCTGAAACGGGGACCCTGCCCGGCTCTGCCTCCCTTTGGCAGGGTTTATTTCCACCAGTGAGGTGCCAGATGTGCCAAATTTGAAATCTTAATTTTTAAAGGCTGAAAGAAACAAATAAAAACTCCTTGAACTTGTAAATGAGCCTTCACCTAAAGAGAAAACCCTGACAAAATGTAAATTCCAGATTTCCCACTCCTGCTGCTCCAGTCCCATCTCTAATGCTTCTCCAGAAGCAGCTCACTTGTGGAGCCCTCATGTTTTTAAAAACACACAACATTCCTGGTTTAGAAGTAATTCTGGCATCCCAGGCCTTACCCCAGAGTAAGACAAAGACTTGGAACTATCTGGTTTTTTTTCCTTTTTGAACTCTACAGCAGCTATTTTGTTTAATCATTAAATTTTCCATCATTAACCTCCCAAAGATGCTGTAGAACAGAGCAGCCACTTGAGCTCCAATACAGATATTTACATTGCTTTTGAGGCTGTGATAACTCAGCACAAACTTGGCAATGCTTTCCCTCACTCCAGAGTGCCAGAGGCTCTTCTGCTGAAAAAATCAGATATTTTAGGGAAGCCAGGGAGAGTTATATATCCCTGCAATCAGCTACAACAAAGGATTCCCTTCCACTTTGAGGGATATCAGACTTGCAAAGGGAGAGCAATAAAGTTTCCAATCATTACCCCAACGAGCAGGAACAGGAGCAGAGCAGGAGTCGATTGCTGGAGCCAGGCCCAGCATTCAGCAGGAGCCAAGGGAGTCTGGGCTTGTGTGGGAGAAAGGTCAAACAAACCTAAGCCAGGCCCAGATAAAGATTTGTAGTAGTGGACTCTGCCCTTAGGGTTTAAACCAGGCTCAGGTAGAAGAAAGTTTGAACTTGTAATCGCCTCAGGCTGCTCTGGCTGCACAAAGCTGAGTGTGGGGCTCAGTAAAGCCCAAGGTGGGGCTCAGCAGGGCTCCCACATGGGTTCAGCAGGGCTCACAAGCTGGGCTCAGCCCAGCCCACCGTGGGGCTCAGCAGGGCCAAATGTGGAGACCAGGAGGGCCAAATTTAGGGCTTAACAAAACCCAGCGTGGGGCTCAGCAAAGCCCAGTGCAGGGCTCACACCTGGGCTGAGCAGGTGTTGGCTCTCAGTCACTTCCTGGGCTCCAGGGGGGGTGTTTGGGGGGTTTTTAGCACTTTTTACTACTTTAAAGCTCTTTTTCAATGCCAGCTCCTCAATTCAGCCAGGATCACCAGAGAGGGCAGTGCTGTGGGAACTGCTGGGGGAATTCTGGTTATTCCAGCTGCCTTGGGAAGCAGATCTGCTCTAGTTCCCCAGGACGACACACAGAGCACGAGGATGATGACAACATCTCCAATCTCCCTCCATCCCTTCTCCCAGGACAGGATCCTGAGCTCATCCCTCCCCACACCAACCCCAGTGGGGCCACAGGGCTGGATCAGGGATTGGGATCAGGGATCAGGCTCAGGGCTTGGGATCAGGATCAAGGATCAGGGCTCAGGGATCAGGACCAGGACTAAGGGATCAGGATCAGGGCTCAGGGATCAGGGCTCAGGACTAAGGGATCAGGGTTCAGGGCTCGGGATGACGGTTCAGGGCTCGGGGCTAAGGGATCAGGGCTCAGGGCTCAGGGCTAAGGGATCAGGGCTCAGGGCTCAGCTCTGTACCTGCTGCTGGGAGTTGTAGTCAAAGAGCCCCACGGTGGCCGCAGCTGAGTCCACGGGGACCTGAGTGCCGGAGTAGTCGAACTGCAGCGGCTCCATGCCCACGTGCTCCATGGGATCCAGGGGCACGCTCTGGGATTCCATGTTGGAGAAGTCCTCCACGGGCTTGGCCCCGTTGGTGCTGGCCAGCTGGGCCAGGCCCTCGGAGCCGTTCTGGTTGGGGCCCAGCAGATCCACCTCGCTCGCCGAGTTCTGGCAGTTCCCGGGCGTGCGGCTGCGGGGAGGAAAACGGGTCAGGAAAAGGCAGCAGTGCTCCAGCCCAGCATGGCACCCGGCAGGACGTGCTGGGGTGCAGGAGGGAAAGCAAAGACACGGTCTGAAACGGTTCTCAAAGTTAATTCTATGGAGAAATGGATGTATTTAAAAAAAAAATTAAAACCAGGAATGCTCCATCACACCTCCAGAACTGCCCAGAGGTGGTGGAGTACAGGATGGAAAAATAAAGACACGGTCTGAAACCAATCACCAAATTAATTCTATGGAGAATTGTTGTATTTTAAAAAATCAAAATTAAAACCAGGAATGCTCCATCACACCCCCAACCCACCAGAACTCCTCGGAGGTGTTGTAGAAGAGAGGGGAAAAATAGAGATGGTCTGAAATAGTTAATTCTGCTGAGAAATTGGTGTATTTCAAAAAATAAAACCAGGAATACTCCATCCTAACATCACGCCCCTAAACCCGCCAGAACTGCTCGGAGGTGTTGGAGGAAAGAGGGGAAAAATAAAAAAGATGGTCTGAAATAGTTCCCCGAGTGAATGCTACAGAGAAACTGATGTATTTAAAAAATAAACAAAAAACAAAACCAGGAATGCTCCAGCCCAGCACCACAGCAGCAATACACCCAGAACTCCCTGAAGTTGGAGAAGTGTTGTAGAAGATAAGAAAAAAATTAAAGAGATGGCCTGAAATAGTTCCCTAAGTTAATTCTACACAGAAGTTGATGCATATAAAAAAATAAAAGCAGGAATGCTCCAGCCCAGCATCAAACCCATCAGAAGTGCCTGCAGGTGGTGTAATAAAGGGGGGGAAAGTAAAATACATGGTCTGAAACTGCTCCCTCAATTAATTCTACAAAGAAATTGATGGATTTTAAAAACAAACAAAAAATAACCCACAACCCCCAGTCCCCAGCCTCAAACACCTGTTACAGTAAAAATGTAAAAAATTCAGTTTCTATTTTCTCCTCAGCTGACAGTCAGACAGAACAAGCCATAATCTCCCAAAATACTTCTATTTAATGGAGCATTTGGTGATTTTTAGCTGTGTGAAGCTCTGGCACCAAACCTCACTTAACACCACTCTAAGGCAGCTGCCATGGGCTCCTGATCCCCCAAAATAAGGACTGGACTTCATGGGAATGCTTCAGATCCATGGAAGAGCCAGGAATGGGCATTTCCCAGCACTTTGTTTGGGAAATTCTTCTTCTACATTTTATTTTACCATTTGTTTGGCTTCTCCAGTTTTCCTACAGGCCATGAGGAACCACAAGAGATCCAGAAATGAACAAGGAACACAAACTAATGTATCAATGGCATCAAGAGCCACAGTTTCAGGAGGTTTTCAGCCCTGCAGAGCTGGAGGGAACAAACCCAGAGCCCCAGCTGTGGTGTGGACAGGACAGGAGCAGAGCCAACACTTCCCATGGGGGTTTCCATGGGAACTTCACCCAGAGGGATTAAAAGTGGGTGTGAAAATCACCGGGATCACACCCAGCCCTGAGCTCTCAGGGGTTCCCCCCTTCTCCCCTGCCTCCCTGAGGACATTCAGAACATCCCGGGGACACTACAGCATGGAAAACCTTCCCAAAACCACCAGTGCACGGGCAGGTTTGGCACTGGGCTGACTGCACGGGGATGCCAGGGGCTGCTCTGCTCCTCACCCCACCACTGAGGGACTGGGGGACACAGGGAGGGTGACACAGCTGGGACAGCTGATCCCAACTGATCCAAGGGGTTTTATAAAAGAGATCTTATAATTCATTTATCAAATCATCTGGATAAGATAAGGGAAGGAGTTTGTCACACTGAGGGTGGGCAGGGGCTGGGCTGGAATTGCCAGAGCAGCTGGGGCTGCCCCTGCATCCCTGGCAGTGCCCAAGGCCAGGCTGGACACTGGGGCTGGGAGCACCTGGGACAGGGGGAGGTGTCCCTGGATGGCATTTAACATCCCTTCCAACCCAACCCACTCAGGGATTCTGTGATATCCCAGCCCACACAGCACCCAGAGCTGAGGGAACAGGGCAGGGGAGGGTGTTTGGAGGGATGGTGTTTGGTCTTCACCAGTCCCCGCCACAGAATCCCAGACTGGGTCAGGCTGGGAGGACCCCATGGGGTCACTGGTGCCACTCCCTGCTCCAGCAGGGCATCCCAGAGCTCAGGGCACAGCAGAGTGTCCATGTGGCTCTGGAATGTCCCAGGGAGGAGACTCCAGCCCCTCTCTGGGCTCTGCTCAGGGCTGGCACTGCCCAGGGCAGCAGCTCTGCCTCCTGGGCAGGGGCAGCTCCTGGGCTCAGGCCCTGCCCGTGGCTCTGGGGCCATTGCTGGGCCTGGAGCAGAGCCTGGGCCTGCTCTGCACACAGGGACACACAGGGACACACAGGGACACCTGGGGACACCCAGGGCTGAGGGTCCCTCTCAGCTGGGGCTCCCCTTGAGGCTGAGCAGCCCCAGCTCCCTCAGCCTTTCCCAGGCAGTGACCCCCGGCAGAGCCCAGCTTTCCTGGGAAGGGGGTGCCTGACCCCTCGCCTGGGACGCCTGCATGGACTCCTGCCTCAGCTTCACTGCCAGGCCGTTCTTCCTTTCCCCTTTCAATGCTCCCACCTCAGCCCAGGAATTTTCACTTTTCCCCTTCTGATTCTCCTCCCATGGCACTGCAGGGGATGGAGTGAGAGCCTGCAGGGGCTGAGCTTAGACCCCAACACTGATTAATTACTACCTGATTAATTACTAAGCACCCGTGCACATACCTGAAGTCTTTGACATCGGCGTCGATCCCGTTCTGAACAGGCAAACCATTGGATTTATCCATCACATCCCCCTCCTCCTTCAGATCTCCCAGTTTATCTCCATCAAACGTGCCCTTGCTTTTCTTATCCCCTTTGTCATTCTCATCACTCTCTGCATCCCTTGGCCCCTGGGCAAAAGAGACATTGTTTTAATAAACTGAGTTTTCAGATCAATTTTCCTGTTACCCCAAGACAGTAACAAATCAAAGACACATGTCACCATAAAAGAAGTCACTTGCAAACATTAGCTCCTTCCAAAAAATAGCTAAAAATGCAAAATATTCAATAGTAATCAAAGAAATAAGGGAATTAGCACTCACTCTTCCAAGAGGTGTTTCATCTCTACAGGTTTCTTCATTTAGTAACTCAAGGTTTGCTTTTATAGGCTCTAAAAATCCCATCCCAAAATAATTTTAAGGAATTCTCTTTCTAGATGGGGCTTAAGCACTTCAAAATAAACACCAGCAAATGCTGCAGGGGCATAAAGTGAATTAGTGCCTCTCTGAAGTGCCTGGCTCAGTGTCAGACACAGCTCTTGACTGGACAAGTGTTTGAAAATCACCTCAGTTTTGGAGGCAACAACAGTGAATTCCAAGGCACAGCTCATTTAAAAACACTCAAATAAATCACTGCCTCAATCATTAGCCCCTGTAATCCTGAAGCACATTTCTTTGGGAGAAAAAAAAAAAGAGGGGAAAAAAAGGATTTCTGTTCTGTTGAGCATTCCATGAGTGGTGTTAACATCTGCAGCGTGTCTGCATTTTATTGCACTTGGGAGGAGAATAAAGGGTGATGATGCCTGGGGCAGCGTTTTGAACAACAAAAGGGAGAGGAAAAACAACATAATTTATGATAAAAACCAGCAAGGGGCATATAAACATATTTATCAGAGGCAGCTTTGGTGCTGTCACAGGAACAGACATCCAAAGCCTGCCTTCCACTTGACTGGAGGGAGAAGTGCTCTGCACACAGCATTTCTGCCTCTATCCACTGAACCCTCTTCCCACTCTCTCTGATTGGAGGGAGGGATTTTCCCCTCATATTTAGAGAAAAATAAATTGTTCTGAAAGCAAAAATCTTTTGGTGTTGCTTCTAAAAGAAAACAGAATTGTGTTTCCTTAATATTACTTGGAAATTCCACCTGTACATCCAACCCCAAACAAGGGGTGACAGCTGTGTCACCACTGTCACTCTGATTGTGCTGAGGAGCAAACCCCTCCCTGACCCCCAGCGGGGATAAACTGGCTCCTGGCTCTGAGTGCTCACATCCCAAAAATCCTCCCTGCCCTCCCAGGTCCTTGGGCAGCCTCCAGTGAGGGCCAGCAACCCCAGCAGGGCTGAGGGAAGCTGCAGAGGACAGCAGCCTAAGGAGGCTTTCCCACATTTCTGGAGCCCTTTTCCCCACTGCAGGGCTGGGCTTGATGCCAGCTCTCCCCACATCCATAAACTGGAGGCTGTGCCCCTTCCCCGCCCCACGAAAGGGCTGCTGCCATTCCCCACGGGAAACAACCTGCCCAGCAACCCCAGCAGGGAAACACACCCAGCCACAAGCAGGAGTCCAGGGAAGGGGGGCTGACCCCAATCTATTTGTAAGGGGGTGGGGTATCCCAAAAAATAGCACGAGGAAAACCTCCAGGACAAGGATGAACATCATGCCATGACAGGTATCACCAGGTGAAGGGTCTGGAGCTGGAATCCCGTTTCTGGGATCAGCACCACGGCAGGTTTGTGGGACCCTTTCCAAGGATTAGCTTGCATGGGCTGTTTCTGCTGGGGGGCTTTTCCAAGCATGCAGGGAATGCCAGCACCTTCCCATCTCCCACCCCACATCCCCAAGCCAAGGACTAAACCTGCCCTGCTTGAGGGAAGAGCTCAACTGAGAGCAAAGAGAGAACCCTCTGCCCTAGAAATGATTCACAAGCGAGCAAACCAAGCAGCAAAGGGAGGAAAGAACAGAGATGTGGCAATCAGGCACTTACAAATGCTCCCTTCCTTAGGCAGGAGTCTCCAGGAGATGAGCTCAGCACATACTCCACCATGCTCACCCCCAGCCCTCCGCTCTCTGACCGCGGGGACAGCACGGAGTTCACTTCACTGTTCACATGGAAGCCCTGCCCAGGTCTTCTCTGAACCATAATTGGCTGGGAAACAGAGTGATCTGGAACAGAAACATGGGAAACTCTCACAAGCAGATCCAACTATTCAAAGGAGGCAAATTAAATCATTCAGTATGTACTCCCCAGGGGCGTATTTGCACTCAGAAGTGCCAGCTCTGTGATTCTGCTGATGTCCATTAGTTAAACCAGGATGGTTTTCTCATTTTTTAAATACTACAACATGCAAACCTGCAAGTGAGAGCTAGGTTTAAAATCTAAACCCATAAAATGTCAGAAATTTAAGACTAATTAAAGGTTGTAATTAAAAAACCAAAGGTTTAGTTTTTAGTTTTAGTAAAATTCTTGCATTAGTACAGTGAAACAAGTTTTGGCTTGTCATTTAAAACATGATCCTGCTGCTCACCAGCCCCGCGTCCCTTGCTCCACCAATTGTGTTCATGTCAGGATCAGAACTTTTTTGGGCTGCTCTTTCCTCAAGAAAAGGTTTCTGAGGAGTTCATTTCTCCTTCCTCATCCCCCTGTCCTCCTGCACCAGCCCAGCCCTTTGCCATCCCTGAGGCTTTGAGGTCCAACAGGGCAACTCGGGGGCTCCAAATCCTGCTGGGCTCTGCAAAAATCCCTGGCTGGGCAGGAGAGCGACCCCAAAGGGGAAAGGGGAAAGGGGCAAAGGGCAAAGGGCAAAGGGGCAAAGGGGAAAGGGGCAAAGGGGGGGGAAAGGGGAAAGGGGAAAGGGGGAAAGGGGGAAAGGGGAAAGGGGAAAGGGGGAAAGGGGCAAAGGGGAAAGGGCAAAGGGGCAAAGGGGCAAAGGGGAAAGGGGCAAAGGGGGAAAGGGGAAAGGGGGAAAGGGGGGGGAAAGGGGAAAGGGGCAAAGGGGCAAAGGGGCAAAGGGGCAAAGGGGCAAAGGGGCAAAGGGGGAAAGGGGCAAAGGGGCAAAGGGGCAAAGGGGCAAAGGGGCAAAGGGGGAAAGGGGCAAAGGGGCAAAGGGGCAAAGGGGCAAAGGGGAAAGGGGGAAAGGGGAAAGGGGAAAGGGGGAAAGGGGGAAAGGGGGAAAGGGGGAAAGGGGAAAGGGGCAAAGGGGAAAGGGGCAAAGGGGGAAAGGGGGGGGAAAGGGGAAAGGGGAAAGGGGAAAGGGGAAAGGGGAAAGGGGAAAGGGGCAAAGGGGCAAAGGGGCAAAGGGGAAAGGGCAAAGGGCAAAGGGCAAAGGGCAAAGGGCAAAGGGCAAAGGGCAAGGGGGAAAGGGCAAGGGGGAAAGGGCAAGGGGGAAAGGGCAAAGGGCAAGGGGGAAAGGGCAAGGGGGAAAGGGCAAGGGGGAAAGGGCAAGGGGGAAAGGGCAAGGGGGAAAGGCAAGGGGGGAAAGGCAAGGGGGGAAAGGGGGAAAGGGGAAAGGGTTCTCTGCTCCTGGCAACAGGCAGCAGGTCTGGGAATTGCCAGGGGCTGGTGGGACGTGGAAGGAACATCAATACCCACGGGTACTGGCACTGGAGTTTCCTGATGAAGCAGGTGAAAGAATTCCATCCTCTCACTGCTCCTGGCTAAACTTCCTTCCTTTTCCCATCAGTGTGGCCACAAAGGGACTTGGGCTGGGGAGATTTTTTGGGCAGAAAGTTTCCAAACGTGGGGAAAAGCCAGTTTTAACCCAGCAGTGCTGCCCAACTCTGTGTCCCCAGGAGGGAAGGAAGGGCAGGACTGCAGCTTGGAGCTGGGCTGGCTTTGAAGGGTCCAAATCCACAACTTTGGGGTAGAGTAAAACCCCAAATCCACGTGGGAGGCCTGCAGTGCATCCCGTGGGCACGGACGGAGAAGGGATGGAGCCAAGGAAGATCCAGATCACCTGGATGGACTGGGGGGATTGTGGAGGAAAAAAGCTACCAAACAAAAAGGGAAAATTTGGTTTTAACCCAGCACTGCTGCCCAGCTCCATGTCCCAGGAGTGGAAGGAAGGGCAGGACTAGAATTCTAGCTTTTAAAAGTTCTGAAAAGCCTTTAAAGGTTCCAAATCCACAACTCTGAGGCAGAGGAGTGAAACCCCAAATCCAGCAGTGCAGCCCATGGGAAGGATGGAGCCAGGGAGGATCCAGCCTCGCCATCCCACGGGGGCTCATGGACTGGGGGGCTTTGGGAGCAGAGCCCCCGGGTGCTGCTCCCTTATTTTGGGGGAGCCAAAGGGAAACTTCAGACACTCAGGGCTCTGTGAGCTGTGGGATGAATGGGAACCAGCACAGGGAGGGATGAGAGGGGCCTGGGGGAGAAAATCCCAAGCTCAGCTGGTCCCAAAGCCTGGCTCAGCCCTAATCCCCCTCAGCTCCAGGCTGGACTATGCCAGGTACAAGGTGCTCCCGAGGGCGGGACAGGCAGCAGCTGCCCAAAATCCCCCAGGGCCCAGACTGATCCAGCCAGGCACATTTGGAGAAGCTCTGTACCCTTTTCATGGCCATTTTCCAATGGAAATAATAAAACGAGGCCTTATCACTAATTTAAAAACGGGTATTTTCATCAGGGAAAACCCCACGCAACAGTGAGGCAAATGCCATTTCCTGGGAGCTGCAAATGCCATTTCCTGGGAGCTGCAAATGCCATTTCCTGGGAGCTGCAGGTTTTGGGAGCTGCACCAGACACCCAGCTGTGTTCCAGGAGCAGATGCACGACACAGAAACCACGGACAGAACAGATCAAAGATCAGCATTTCAAACCCAGCACTTGCAGGTTTGTTTTCTTTCCTAAAACCAACCTGAATATTCTCCCCCAAAGCTCAAAATCAGGGAAAGTCTCTGAGCCAAGACAAAATCTTTGGCAGATAAAATTCAATACTAATTCAAAACCTCTTTTTTTTTTTTTTTCTTTTAAAACTGAATGTTGCTCCCCCATTCTCCCATCAAGTCCAAAATCAGTGACAATCCCTGATGCAAGAACAAAATCTTTGGCAGATCTAACTCAACACTAATTCAAAACATCACTTAATTTTATTTTTTTAACTGAATGGTGGGTTTTGGTTGGTTGGCTCAGTATTTTAAAAACTTTTTTTTAATTTTTTTTTTTATTCATCTTGTTCTCAAAGACCTTTGTTCAAACTTTCAGCTGATCCACCCCAAGGCAGAAAACACACGAGAAATTGAAATTTTAAGGATAATTTAAGGTTTTTAAGCAGATAAACATGAATTTACACATATTCACATTATACAATGTTCTGACATCAACAGATAACCTAATTTTATCACAAAGCAAAGTGAGGTTTTCTATTTGGTTTTGATTATATAAGCCAGATGGGTTTTTAAATCTTTTCAGAGCTGGGTCATCCAGCCTGGCCACGGACTTCAAGTAAATAAATTGCACATTTCTGTATTCAGCCCCAACTAAATTAAGAAAATAATTGAGCTACCTGATGTTCCCCAAGCACTGTCTCTCCACTGATCTCCCAGAAATATCCCTTTTGGTCCATCTTTGCTGGAATCATCAGATTCCCAAAACTTTTTACCCGGCAACAGCTGCTGCAATAAAAAAACCAAACAAACAAAACAAAACAAACAAAAAAAACAAACAAAAAAGAACAAAACAAAGCAATGCATGATTAAAATAAGTATAAAATGCAAACAACGCAAACATAAACCCCATAAGCGTCTCCCTTCTATCAGGTATCAACCATTAAACACAAGTGACACAATCAAATATCGCCATGTCCCAGGCGAAAGCTGAGGGAACAATTCCATCTCCCCATTCCTGACTGTCCTCCCAGCTCCAGGAACCCCCCACACGTCAGACACTCTCACAGACACTCTCCAGCTTCTCTGCACTCACCAGGGAAACAAAGAAGGGGAAAATATTGTGAGTTTTCCTGAGTTCACCTGGGAACAAATTCCTGCCTGCCACTGGGAGCTGCTGCTGGAGGGACAGGACATCAGGGACGGGAAAGCTCAGGAGTTGCCATTTCTCCTTCTGCTGGGGACTCCAGTGCTGCAGGGGTTCTTTGGGAACACTGATGGGAGGGAGGGCAGCACTGCCACGTAAGCAATGCCATCTGGGACAGAGCCATCCTGAGCTGGGACAGCCCAGGGAAAGCTCCCTGAGAATCGGACAGGGCCATCCTGAGCTGGGACAGCCCAGGGAAAGCTCCCTGAGAATCGGACAGAGCCATCCTGAGCTGGGACAGCCCAGGGAAAGCTCCCTGGGAATCGGACAGGGCCATCCTGAGCTGGGACAGCCCAGGAAAAGTTCCCTGGGAATCGGACAGGGCCATCCTGAGCTGGGACAGCCCAGGAAAAGTTCCCTGAGAATCGGACAGGGCCATCCTGGGGATGGGACAGCCCAGGGAAAGTTCCCTGGGAATCGGACAGGGCCATCCTGAGCTGGGACAGCCCAGGGAAAGCTCCCTGGGAATCGGACAGGGCCATCCTGAGCTGGGACAGCCCAGGAAAAGTTCCCTGGGAATCGGACAGGGCCATCCTGGGGATGGGACAGCCCAGGGGTCCCAGCTCTGGAGGTGGCAGAGAGAACAGCTGCTCTGGCAATTCCAGCCCAGCCCCTGCCCGCCTTCCCAGGGACCAACTCCTCATTGCCAAGATCCCATCCAGCCCTGCCCTCTGGCACTGGGAGCCATTCCCTGGCTCCTGGCCCTCCAGGCCTTGTAAAAATCCCTCTCCTGAATCCTTCCTCCCATTCTTTAGGGGGTTTGGGAAGAGCTTCCCCAGGGATCACCTCCACACTGGGAATTCCCGGCCCTGAGGTGACAAGGGGACAATATCCCAGTAAATCCTCTGCATGGGGTGGATGGAATTCCTAGCAGCACATTCACAGCAAATTAACCATGAAATGAGCCTTGCCTCAAGCTGGGATAAAACTCAGGCACTGAAGATGAAAAGAACCTGAATCTGCCTGAAATTACCATGGAACAAACAAGAATCATCAGTTCTGGGGATCTCTCCTCTGAATCAGGAATGGTGATAAATCCTGATTAGTATCTGTTTCAATACCCTGACTGATAGCAAATTAAATATCCTGATAACCGCTTCAATATCTCAATTTGATAGCAAATTCAGTGCCCTGACTGAAATCAAATTCAATATCCAGACTGATACCAACTCCTGCTGATAACTCCAGCAGCAGAAATGCAAATCTAAGGCTGAACTTGAGGAGTAAATCAGCTCTGGATGCAGGGGAAGCAGCAAGAACTGATTTCACAGCTCTCGTGTGCTGGTTTAAAGCACAATCACAAAGTTGTGCTCTCATTTCCTCCCCAACTCAACAAAGAGCTGTTTGTTTACAAAACCATTCAGTCTGCAGTGATTTCAGACAGGATTTCTCCTCACATCCTCAGTACAGTGCAGGCTGCTCAAGGATAAAAGCAGGGACCTTGCCCCATGCTCCCCTTTCTGCCATCCCAAAATAACCCCAAATGGAAGGGCAGGAGGCTCCCATGAGCAGCAATCATTGCCAAACACACAAGAACCTGCCCCTCCATCTGCACCAGGAAGGAGGGAAAAGCCAAGCCACTGCTCTCCAGTGCTTATAAACATCAACACGCCTCAGGTGTCTTGCAAATTCTTTTTAAGCTTCTCTCATTCCCGGATTTCTTCAAATGCAGCTTTTTTTGTCTCCTGCTCTTGCCACAGTGCAGAAATAATAACTCTCCTCATGATTCAACTGAATTTTAGCTGCAATTAAACACTTCCCATTTCCCCTGACAACACCTCACATTGCAGGACACAAAATGTTCTGCAGCCACAGCTCCAAACATGGAATCCCAGAATGGTTTGGGTGGGAAGGATATTAAATTCCACCCAGTGCCACCCCTGCCATGGCAGGGACACCTCCCCCTGTGCCAGGTGCTCCCAGCCCCAGTGTCCAGCCTGGCCTTGGGCACTGCCAGGGATGCAGGGGCAGCCCCAGCTGCTCTGGCAATTCCAGCCCAGCCCCTGCCCACCCTGCCAGGGAACAATTCCTCATTGCCAAGATCCCATCCAGCCCTGCCCTCTGGCACTGGGAGCCATTCCCTGGCTCCTGGCCCTCCAGGCCTTGTAAAAATCCCTCTCCTGTATCCCTGAAAAGAAAATAAGGTTGGAAATTTCTCTGTTCTGCTCATTCTTTCCTGCCTCTGCCCTGTCCTGCAGGGCCCAAACCCCTCTCATCCTTTATTTCTACTTGGCAATGAGGAATTGTTCCCTGGCAGGGTGGGCAGGGGCTGGGCTGGAATTGCCAGAGCAGCTGGGGCTGCCCCTGGATCCCTGGCAGTGCCCAAGGCCAGGCTGGACACTGGGACAGTGGGAGGTGTCCCTGGGGTGGAACTGGATGGGCTTTGAGATCCCTCCCCACCCACAGCACTCGGGCATTCTCCCACCCCTGCAGCAGCTCCAGCACACCTGGGGCTGTCCCAGCATTTCCTGCTGGAGAGGGATCTGCAGCTAATCCAGCCCTTCCCTCTTTGCCCTGCTCTCCTCAACCCCTTTCCTAAGGAAATCAAAACCTTTACCAGCACAATCCAGCAGAACTGCTCCCCAACACCTTCTGGATTTTGCAGTAAATCACACCCAAGGTCACAAAACATTTAAATTCTCACTGTCTCCTGCAGGCCCCCTGCTCCTGCACAGACAACCCCAGCTCTGTCCCCTCCAGCCCTTTCCCCACCAGAAGCACGAACTGGAGTTGTGTTTCCAACTGGAAGTTCTGCTCCATCAGCAGAAACGAACAGAAGAGAGAAGTTTACCTCACCCGGAGATTCCAGAGCTATTTACAGATATCAGGGAACCCCCAAAGCCAATATTAACAGATGCTAACGAGGGGAGGGGGCTTTGTTCTGTCAAGTGCTGCTTTAACCACCACAGAGCATTAGCAAGCAGCAATCATCTGCAATTATGCAACAGGCTGCTAAGACAATGAATTTTTCCTCAGGGAAAGTTGTCAGTTTCAATGGAAGAAAAAAAAAGGTATTTTAAGTGACTCTCATGCGGTTCTGCAGGTTGGAAATTTCAAAAGAACAAGCAGTGGTTTAGAACCAGAGTCGTTTTTTCATTCCCTGGTTTTTATTAAAATTGACCCTATCCAGTATGAAAATAATCCTGCTAAGCCCTCTTACACAGGACTTACGAGTTAGGCCAATATTCAATTTGGCAGAGCAGGGAGGAGGGGACGACTTACCCATCACCAACAAAAGCAATTCTTCCAGCAGCCAGGGCACAGAGATCCCACTGAGATGGGAGTATGAATTAGACAAATTAGGAAAACTGATCCCCCTCAGACAAGGCAAATATTAAGATAAAAGCAGCCATCTGTGCAGCGCAAACTGGGTTTGTCTGCAGCAACAGGTAGGGAAGGCAGAGCGGGTATTTACCGGTGTTTACAGGTCCTGCTTTGTACTGCAGATGTTATCTGCAGCCAGCCCTGCACAGGGAGGGGAGCACCTGGCAGCAATGCCAGCCCGCACTGCCCTGCACATCCCGAGCACTGCCCTGGCACTGCCCCACGACAGCCCCTGGCACTGCCTTTGCACTGCCCTGCGAGGAACAGGCATTCCCTGCCCACTCTGGGACTCACACCACTCCCAGCTCTGGGGAGAGAACAGGACAGGGAGCATAGGATTGGGAATGCCTGACCATTCCTTGTGCTCCTGCTCAGGTCTGCTCCCAGCCCTGCCCTGAGCTTTCCTGAAATGCCAGGGGAGCTGCTGTGGCACCATCACCAACCTTGCTCCACTGCCACCATCTCCATCCCAGCCCCACTGCTCCCATCTCCAGCCCCACTGCTCCCATCTCCAGCCCCACTGCTCCCATCTCCAGCCCGGCCCCACTGCTCCCATCTCCAGCCCAGCCCCACTGCTCCCGTCTCCAGCCTGGCCCCACTGCTCCCATCTCCAGCCCGGCCCCACTGCTCCCATCTCCAGCCCAGCCCCACTGCTCCCGTCTTCAGCCCCACTGCTCCCATCTCCAGCCCGGCCCCACTGCTCCCGTCTCCAGCCCCACTGCTCCCATCCCAGCCCCACTGCTCCCATCTCCAGCCCCACTGCTCCCATCTCCAGCCCGGCCCCACTGCTCCCATCTCCAGCCCAGCCCCACTGCTCCCATCTCCAGCCCAGCCCCACTGCTCCCGTCTCCAGCCTGATCCCACTGCTCCCATCTCCAGCCCCACTGCTCCCATCTCCAGCCCAGCCCCACTGCTCCCATCTCCAGCCCCACTGCTCCCATCTCCAGCCCCACTGCTCCCATCTCCAGCCCAGCCCCACTGCTCCCATCTCCAGCCCCACTGCTCCCATCTCCAGCCCCACTGCTCCCATCTCCAGCCCCACTGCTCCCATCTCCAGCCCCACTGCTCCCATCTCCAGCCCGATCCCACTGCTCCCATCTCCAGCCCGATCCCACTGCTCCCATCTCCAGCCCGATCCCACTGCTCCCATCTCCAGCCCCACTGCTCCCATCTCCAGCCCGATCCCACTGCTCCCATCTCCAGCCTGGCTCCACTCCCATTTTCAGCGCTGCCAGCGCTGGGGAAACTGAAAAGCCCAACCCAAACATCATTCCCAACTGCCAGCACTCCCCAGCTGCCAATGAATCATAAATTTATGGGGCCAATAAATCATGAATTTATGGGAACACAATACATCAGCAGCGTGGAAAGCAGAGGCACGGGGGTTTAGTTTGGGGTGGGTTTTTCCTTCATTTTTGTTTGGTTTGTGGTTGTTTTCTTTAATCCAGGTACAGAAGTGTCCAGCCCCAGTGTCACAACCACTGGGACTGTGTCCCTCTGCAGGGGCTTCTCCAGAACCTGCCCAGTTGCACCAAAGGGGCACTGACCATGGACATGGGCACAGAATCATGGAATATCCTGAGCTGGACTATCCACAGGGATCACTGATCCAGCTCCTGGACCCCAACAACCCCACCCTGGCCATCCCTGCAGCTCTGGCAGCCTCGGGGCCGTGCCCATTCCCTGGGGAGCCTGGGCAGTGCCAGCACCCTCTGGGGGAAGAACCTTGCCCTGCTCTCCAGCCTGAGCTGCCCTGGCCCAGCTCCAGCCGTGCCCTGGCTGCTGTCCCCTCTCCCTGTCCCTGCCTCTCCAGGTTCTGATGTCCCAGAGTTCCCCTACAAGGATCCTCAGGGACTGCAGGAATTTCACTGCCCACGTTCAGTGATCCCAGCACCACCACCTGCAAGGGCAGCAGCCCAGCAGTAATTAAACCCTTTCAGTGAAATGCATAATTATTTCTTACCAGCATTTCTCTCCCAGGGCAGGCTGCAATTCCCTGCTACCCCCGGGATGCCAGGTTTGAAGCTGAGCACCTCCGGTTGCCTCATGGCTCTGTGTCCCCATCCTCCTCCCACTCTCGGGATTAAGTTTCACCAGCACCTCACCCAGCTGCTCCTGACTGCAGACACAGACTTTGCACAACCTACTCCAAACCCAAGGGTCCAAATGCCTGTGAGGGGTTGGGGACAAACCCAACTGCACCTCACAGCCCCTCTGTGCTGCCCAAGATCCCCAGAGACACTGCACCCATACTCCCTGCTGCAAAGGGATATGAAACTATGAAACCCAAGGGACTTCAGCAAGGAAAAGCAGACATGCAGCTCCCCATCCTGAGGCTGGGGGAGAAAGGGAACTTGCAGGGCCTTGTGTTAAGGCAAAGATAAGGGTCGGGGCTGTGGGATCAAGGCCTTAAGGCCCATATGTGCTGGGCTGAGCCACAGCACCAAAATCCCACATGCAGCTGCCAGCCAAATCTCCAAGGTGAGATCTTCATCCCAGAGAACAGGCTGGACAAGGTGCTGGAACAGACAGACAACATCCCCTGCCCCAGAGCTGCTTTCAGCATTACTGACCACAGTCACTACCAACAGCACAAAGCTTTCACAGTTCAGAGGGGAGAAGGGACTCTGGGACCCTTTTCAAACCTTGCTTGAGAAAATATTGCACTTCACTCTCTGGAAATTCAGGAATACGAGGCTGGGACTCTGAGGATGGAAATAGTGCCAAGAGAGAAGAAAGTTGTGGGGGTTTTTAAAGTATTCTTAATGTTCCCAGATAAGGATATCTGTTGATCTCCAAGCATTATCTACATTTCGAGAGCAGGATAGATAAGAGATTTAACTGTTTGACAGTGCCCTTTAAAAAACTGCTCTGATGTCTTCACAAACTCCTTCCATCACTGAAATTACAACGGTGCTTAACAAGGAGCAAGGAAACTAGAAGATAACAGAAATCTAACACTAAATGCAGAAACGCTCTTCCTCATCTTTCTCCACTATCAATTTATTTCACTATCATTTATTTCAGACTCTGACTTTCTCCCCAAGTTTCCTTCCCATTCCAGGAGCAGAAGGGGAAGAAACCACCAGTGCCTTGTTAAAGCACCTAAACTGCACAAAACCCAGGTGAGGAACACGGTCCTGAAAATCAAAACAGATCCCATGGGATCCTTTGAAATAACCCTTGGAGAGATAGAGAGAAAATTCAATGGGTAAAGAATGGAAACTGTGAGACTGAGGGAGAAAAACCCCGAGAGGAACAATAGTGGCTTAGCTGAAAGACAAGGGTGAGATGTCACCTTTCCCAGAAAAACCCGCTCATTCCAGCATGTGGAAAAGCCCAGTGACAAAAGGATGCCATTGCAAAAAACTTTCTGCATCACAGTTACAAGAAGGGGGGGAAAAAAATGAGTCATCACTGGGAGGCAAAGCTCCAAAACACAAACCCAAACTCGCTCCTCTCAGAAATGCCTAAATAAACCAAAAGCTGGGAGAACTCAGCATTTTTAGGAATTACTTCAGGCATTCCAGCTCTGTGACCTTGTGTCCTGACAAGCAAAGCAAGCGCTGTGCTTGCTGTGAACCTGCTCTCAGCCAGCCCGGGCTCTCTCTCTGGGAATGAACCTCCTGCCCAAATGAGGTGTCACAAACTCATCTCCTCAGAACATTCCCACCCCCAGCATTCCACAGGCAAGCTGCACATGGAGCACAGCAGCTGCTGTGCAGCAGCTTCAGGCAGGTTTTTAATGTCAGGTTTGCTCCTTTGAAAATCATTTTCACCTCCTCTTAGTCAACAGTCTTGGGGTAAATTAACCCAACCTGGAGAAATGGATTTTCCTCTCTAGTCACATCAAAATCCAGCCCTGGATTATGGTTTTCCACAGAAGAAAGGGGAGAGAAGGAAAGGGGGAGAGAAAAAAGGAGAGGGGGAGAGAAAAAAGGCAGGGATGGAAAGCATAATGGAGGAAGAAACAGAGGAAGGAAGGAGGTCTTTGACCTGAGAGAGGGCACCTTCCTATGAATTCCACCACAGCATAGAACTGGTTTGCTCTTTTTCTCCAAAACAGCAACTTCAGGGTTCCAGGGGTTTTTATTTTTAACACCTGGCTCATGCACTGAGTAACAGACAGGATGGATTAAACACGGAGGAAATAAACTGGTCTGAGCTTGAGAGGAGCATCAGACTTGCATCAAGCTGAGCTGCCACACATGAACATCCTCCTACCAGACATGATTTTCTCCTCTGTCCTTCCACAAGGGACTCACTAAAGGCAGAAGGAACCAGGCAAGGCAAAGAAGTCTTTCCATCCAGCTTCCAGGAACCTACAGGAACAAGCTATTCTTTCAGGTCACTCTAAAAACAGATAAATTCTCTTTTTTTCCAAGAAAACCAGTGGGCATTTCCCCCTAAATCTGCCACCACCTTGCTGCTGTGAGAGATTAAATTAACTCTGGCTGGGGTTGTGTGAAGTTCCAGCTGCAGGCCCATTGTCTGTGCCCTGCTCTCATCCCTCCTGCAGCCCTGGCTCACCCTGCCCAGTTACTCCAAATATTAAACACAGCCCTGGCCCTCCTGCAAGAGCCAAAAAAAGGTGGCCAGGACTGGAAACAGAGCAGCAGACAATGCCCCACAGCCCAATGAGGTCTGAGCTCAGTGAATCCCAAAATAAACCTGCTCCAAGGATTGGGACACCTGTCCCCAGCCGGATTTTAAGCTGCTGTTGTCCAGCCACTCTCTCCTGCTGGATGAGCCAACAGGTGGAAGTTTAACTGTTCCTCCCTCTGAGAAGGATTCCAGCCTGGCAGGTTCAGGGCCTGGCAGGTTTGGGTTTGGAGTTGGATCAACCACACAAACACACACACACACACCCACACACACCTCACAGGCAGAGCAGAGAACCCTCAGCATCACAATCGTCCCAGCAGCCTCAAAAAGCTGCTATTTCATTTCTTCCCCCTACCCAAAATACAGATTTTTTTTCTCCAGGCCTCTCACTTACCTCTCCCATAGCCCGTCCCTCCAGAGCCAGCGCTTGGAAATCGTGATTCAGTTCATCCATGGAACGCACCTATTCACAGACGGGGGAGAAAAGGCCATGAGGAAATGCTTTTCTCTGCTGCTATTTTTACTATAATCACCGTTTATAGCCATTTTTCTGCTGCAGACTGAGAGCCTGTAACAAGATTATGGAGCTCCAGAGGATGACTTACCTCTAACACTCCCAGCAGTTACAACATTTATAAACTTTCATTATTATACACACACATGTATTGTTACACACAGATTTATTTCTGTGTGTTAGATTTATACATGCACAGGAAGGAATAAGCAGCAATTACTTTTAAGACACACAAGCCTTAACACAACTGTCTCTGCTCGTATTTCACAGTAGTTTCAGGTGAGGGAGTCAAGGCATGAGGAGCCAGCATCATTTCAGGTGGGAATCAAGGAAAATCTCCTGTATAAACCTGGCAAATTTACATCCAGGTTACACTGACACAAAGCAGAAAAAAACAACACTTTGATTTGATGAAAACCGAGTCATTTAGAGCAGAAAAATAAACCTTAAACTCAAAACTATTGGCTAAATAAATTGACAGAAGCATAGAACGGATCCACAAGGATGATCCAAGTCCAGCTCCTGTCCCTGCACTGACCCCCCAACAATCCCACCCTGGGCATCCTGAGCTGGAATATCCACAGGGATCACTGATCCAGCTCCTGGACCCCAACAACCCCACCCTGGCCATCCCTGCAGCTCTGGCAGCCTCGGGGCCGTGCCCATTCCCTGGGGAGCCTGGGCAGTGCCAGCACCCTCTGGGGGAAGAACCTTGCCCTGCTCTCCAGCCTGAGCTGCCCTGGCCCAGCTCCAGCCGTGCCCTGGCTGCTGTCCCTGGCCCAGAGCAGGGATCAGTACCTGACATGGACTGGAAAGGTTGAAACTGCAGGAAAACCCTTCCCCTGCTTCTCATTCCCAAATCTCAGCTGCTGAGCACACACGAGGAAGCAAATTCAAAAGGAAACCCCAACTCTGGACTCGAGGCCAAAGCCCAGCAGCTGAGGCACGTGCTGGGACTGGAGCAGGTGACTGCCCTCCCCTGCCCCACTCCACGTCCCCGCAGCCACAAACTCCCCTCTGCTCCGTGCTTGCACACTCCCTGCAGCCCAGCAGGGCTGAGGCACCGCTCTGCTCAGCAGGGAGGAGTTTATAAAGCACTTTGAAATGAGTAATGCCCACACTGATCCAGGCTCCTCGCAGCATGCTGCACGTTTACACACAGGGTTCAGTCCTGGCTCTGTCCAGAGCCCTGCCAGGCCAAGGAAGGAGCTCAGCAATACCTGGTGGGTGAGTTACAGGGCAAAAAAGTCCCAAAAACTGTTCAAATGCTCATGGCCCACCAGTGACCTGTAGCACTGTAATCTTACACCACCATCACTGACCTTTACCATGACTTCTGATACTGCAGCACCACTTCCAGCAGGACCAAGACCTTGGGATTATGTTTTATTTCTATTCTAAGATAATATTCTATAGATCTCATCTAAGGCAATATTCTGTAGATCTCAACTAAGACAATATTCTGCAGATGTCAACCCAGACAATATTCTGGAGATGTCAACCCAGACAATATTCTGTAGATGTCAACTAAGACACTATTTTATAGATCTCATCTAAGAATCAGACAGAAGCACCACATTAACCTCCAGAAATCCCCTCCAGTCTAAATTCTTCTACTCTGTGGCCATCACGCTTTGCAATAGATTAGTGGTATATTAGTGAATTATTCAATAGATATTTATAATTTGCAAATGCTCAAGGGTCACTCACTCAGAATCCCAGTTTAAAAATCAGGTTAAAAATCCCGTTACTGTATCTCAGTTATTTTCAGTTCTGCCTCAGCCTCGCCACCTTTTGCAGTGACATTTGTCACATGGGCCACTGACACCAAGTGAAACCCTTCCCGAAGCTGCAGCCCCAAGGACCTTCCTCCCCTGCCAGCTCGGTCCCTGCTCTGCAGCTGACACAGCTCAGCTGCCTGGTGCCACACAAACGTCACTGGGACCAAATTCCTCCGTGGAGCTCTTGAGGCTGAACTCATGGAAAGTGCTGCAACCTCCAGATGTGCCAAACCACAAAAGCTGGCAGAGAGCAAATTATTATTTCCATCAGACATCTGAGGAATGGAGAAGTTGCACAGAGAGATTCAGAAGGTGATGTGAACTCACAGCTGCTGAAGTGATGTCCCAGCAAACCACAGAAGCCACACAAAGGCTGCTCAGAGTGTGCCCAGCAGCTTCCCCAAAACAAACCATCTCCCAGGGCTGGGTGCTGAGCTGTGGGAACCTCAAAACAAAGCTGCTACAAAGATCCCATCACTACATTCCCAGCAAAATCCAAAAGGATATTAAGTGATATTTTTATCTGATTTGGTCGACATGGAATGGTTTGGGTAGGAAGGGGCATTAAAGCTCCTCCAGTGCCACCCCTGCCATGGCAGGGACACCTCCCCCTGTCCCAGGTGCTCCCAGCCCTGTCCAACCCGGCCTTGGGCACTGCCAGGGGCAGCCACAGCTGCTCTGGGAATTCTATCCCAGCCCCTCCCCCGGGCAGGGAATAATTTCTCCCACATATCCAATTGAAACCTATTCTCTGTCAGTTTGAAGCCATCTCCTCCTGTCACCCCAGGCCCGTGTCAATAGTCCCTTCCCCATTTTTCCCTGCAGGCACTGGAAAGCCACAATGAGATCACCCCAAGCCTTCTCTCTTCCAGGCTGAGCAGCCCCAATTCTCAGCCTCTCCTCACAGCAGAGGTGCTCCAGCCCTGCAGATGACTCGGTGGCTCCTGGATTGCTCCACCAGGACAATGCCACAGGAGAAACAAGCTGCCTCCATCTCCCTCCCCACTATCCCTGACCCCAGCCATGATGAAAAGCAGAAAATAAAAATTGCTTTCTCTATCAGCTACCAGACATGAGGAAATGAAAATATTATTCATTCGCAGGTATTTCACGTCCCTTATCATCTCTCTTACAAGAATCCTAACCAATATGGATAAAAGGATTTTCTAAATCGGGTCTTTGTGCCTGATTTTGGCCACTCTGAGCTCGAAGTGTCCATAAACCGCAATTCTCCAGCTCTTTCTCTCACCCACAGTTTCTTTACCTTCACTGATCATTGGATCTACTTATTTGATTTTCAAACACTGCGCCCAAAAGATCCTTTTCCCATTTCTCAGCAGCTATAACGCTAAACAGCAACACATTTTCACCTCACTGCACACAAATATCACAGGGCTCCTTCAAGAACGAAGTGTCTGAAACAGCAGAACACAAAGCCAAAGCCACGACTTCCAACACCTCTGCATTCCAGAAGGAAGGGATTGCTCCGGAATGGCCACTGAACAATGGAGCTGATCTTCCACCTCATCAGGATCTGTTCTTGTTACTGACCCCTGAGCTCTGAGGAGCACAGAGCAGAGCCAGGCTGGTGAGAACACAAGAAACAAGGAGGTCCACAGAGACAGAACTTCTCCCCAGATGAGCACTGACGCTGATCGGATTTGATTACCAGAAAATGTGGCTCACCACTGAAGCAGAGATTTGAAAGAAATCCAGAAGACAACGCCAGGATCAATCGGCTGCACGAGGGAGCGATGCCCTGACACCTGCAGCTGATGTGACATCCTGGGAGAGAAAGGTGAGCTCCACAAACTTCAGGAATCAGGAATCACACAAGAGAGGCCAGCTGGAGTCCAAATCCCTTGGGAAGTGATCCAAGCAAACCTGATTCTGCTGCTCTCAGCCAGCAGCACCCCAAGGCTGCTCCCTGCTCCAGGCAGGCTGTGCCTCTGGGAAGGGATGCAGAAGGCACATCCTCACAGGAGCCAGCTGCCGCCTTCCCCAGGATGACAGAGCTCCTCCCTTCTGCTCACACACACCGTGGAACCCCACTTCACAAAATGAAGGCTCTGGACACGAGCACCATGTTCTGGAACGAGATCATCGCACAAGAACATCCCTCCCCTCGCCATGAACAGGTGGATGCACTCAGGAGTTATGTGAATCTCATTCAAGAAGAACAATTTCCACACACTGATACAGGAATGTGTGTCACTGTAACACACTTCAGCTCCAGCCACTCCACTGACTCAGAAATCATTCCCTGCCTGCCCCGTGGGAGCACACATCCCAAAGTGGGATTCACCACGAACCACGCTGAGAAACTGGAGCAAAACCAGGGGATCACCGCAGCTCCCGAGGCTGGGGGGAATTCAGCCCCTGCTCTGCACCACCCCTCACCTCCCTGCTGAAAAACACGGGCAAAGCAAGACACAGCTGGACTGCCACTGCACGCCCAGACACAGCTGGACTGCCACTGCACACCCAGACACAGCTGGATTGCCACTGCACACCCAGACACAGCTGGATTGCCACTGCACGCCCAGACACAGCTGGATTCCTCACTGCACGCCCAGACACAGCTGGATTCCTCACTGCACGCCCAGACACAGCTGGATTGCCACTGCACGCCCAGACACAGCTGCATTCCCACTGCACACCCAGACACAGCTGGATTGCCACTGCACATCCAGATGCAGCTGCATTCCTCACTGCACGCCCAGACACAGCTGGATTCCTCACTGCACGCCCAGACACAGCTGGATTGCCACTGCACGCCCAGACACAGCTGCATTCCCACTGCACACCCAGACACAGCTGGATTGCCACTGTACATCCAGATGCAGCTGCATTCCTCACTGCACACCCCTGAGACACAGCTGGATTGCCACTGCACACCCAACAGACACAGCTGAATTCTTCACTGCACACCCAGACACAGCTGGATTCCCAATGCACACCCCAACAGACACAGCTGGATTCCTCATTCACATCCCTGAGGCACAGCTGGATTCCTCACTGCAAATTCCTCTCTGTCAGACCCCAAAACCTCATTCATTCTCCCACATCACTGAGGCTGGAAAAGATCTGAGAGACCATCGAGTCCCAGCTGTGCCCAATGCCCACCTTGTCCCCAGCCCAGGGCACTCAGTGCCACCACCTGAGCCCTTCCTGGGACACCTGCAGGGATGGGCACTCCAAGCCTCCCTGGGCAGCCCCTGCCAAGGCCTGAGCTCCCTTTCCATGGGGAAATTCCTGCTGTGCCCACCCTGAGCCTGCCCTGGCCCAGCCTGAGGCCGTTCCCTCTGCTCCTGTCCCTGTTCCCTGGAGCACAGCCCGACCCCCCCGGCTGTCCCCTCCTGGCAGGAGCTGTGCAGAGCCACAAGGTCTCCCCTGAGCCTCCTTTTCTCCAGGCTGAGCCCCTTCCCAGCTCCCTCAGCCCCTCCTGGGGCTCCAGCCCCTTCCCAGCTCCATTCCCTTCCCTGGACACTCTCCACCCCCTCAGTGTCTCTCCCGCCACAAGGTGCCCCAGCAGTGGCAGCACAGGGACAGTCACTGCCCTGCTCCTGCTGGTCACACTGCTGCTGATACAGCCCAGGTGGCAGCGGCCTGTAGCACACCTGGGCACAACTGGGTCCATGTTCAGACTGTCACCAGCACCCCCAGGGCCTTTCCCAGCTTTCCAGGCTCTGCCCCAGCCCGGAGCTGCTGGGGGTTGTGGTGACCCACAGGCAGGACCCTGCATTTCACCCTACTGATCCTCCCAACCCCTTTGGCCTTGCACTAGTGCTCCAGGGGCCTTTCACAACTCCAAGAGCAGACACCCAATCCTACTCCAGGAGGACAAAAAGCATGGAATGCTTTCAGCTCTCCGGTACTGCAGCAGCCCAAAGGCATTTCTCCGGTGGTCAATGGCCACTTCACACCTCGCACACTGCAGAGGAGCCTCTCGGCAGCTCTGAACCGAACACATTCGAACATTCACGGGGATTTTCCACCCCCTCGAGCAGCTCATTCATGTCAGGCAGCCACCTCACACAGGACAACTGCGCTTTCTTTCCTTTTAAATAAGATTAGACAGACTCAGCATCACAAAACTCAGTGACAACAACTCAGAAGCAAATGTTTTCTTTGTCCCAAAGCTACCCCGACACCAGCCCTTGTCCGTGTCTGGAACACTTCTGAATGGCTGGAGCTGTACCAGACAGGCACAAAGCAAATGCCAGCAGGTGGGGATGTTCTGTGTGCCGGGACCCGCTGCTCACCCACCCCCCAACTAACCCAGGCAGACACTTTTCCCTGTCTCCAATCCCCTTAAACACACCCTGTCACGGATTTAAGTTTTCCAAGTTATCTTGTGCAGAAGAGCAAACACTCAGATGCTCGTCACAGACATCACCAAAGATCCACGGGTGTGGATAACCCCGGAGAGTGAGAGTGGAGGAACAACCCACACACAGGGACTGGGACCGAGCCCCGCCTGCTCCACCTCCAACACTGCACCCCAAACAGGCCCTGGTGTCCTCTGGGGTAAAAAAATGCAACACAGCAAAAGGGACATAAAAATCTTCCAGGGCTGGAGCCCCTCTGGAGCCAGCCTGGGAGAGCTGGGGGTGCTCCCCTGCAGAGGAGAAGGCTCCAGGGAGAGCTCAGAGCCCTGGCAGGGCCTGAAGGGGCTCCAGGAGAGCTGCAGAGGGACTGGGGACAAGGCCTGCAGGGCCAGCACACAGGGAATGGCTGCCAGTGCCAGAGGGCAGGGCTGGATGGGATCTTGGCAATGAGGAATTGTTCCCTGGCAGGGTGGGCAGGGGCTGGGCTGGAATTGCCAGAGCAGCTGGGGCTGCCCCTGCATCCCTGGCAGTGCCCAAGGCCAGGCTGGACACTGGGGCTGGGAGCACCTGGGACAGTCAGGGGTGTCCCTGCCGTGGCAGGGGTGGGGTGGGATGAGCTTCAAGGTCCCTTCTGAACCAAACCACCTGAGATTCCATGAAACCTCAGAATGCCAGGATTCCCAAACGTGCAGCAGCCCCAGAGCCCAACTCCTGGCAGGAGCCAGGGCATTGCTGGTGCTGCAAACTCCAGCTCATTGGATCCCAGCAAAGCCAGGCCCCGGGGAACGGCGCTTGTCAAAAGGGATTCTGCACTCAGGTCAATTAACAGCAGCCAGGGCCCCAAACTGTCCTTCTGATTACTGAGCACTGAGCTGAAGACCCAACAAATTAGCATGAAAACAACAGGGAATTTACCTTGCAGATTTCCAGGACTGTATTTTTTATTCCAGAATAATCCAAGGGGGGGTTTTTCATGCCCTGAGAGCAACGAGCAAAGCATGTGAATTGTAATTTAGGTAAATATTAATGCCAACAGTCTGTGTTAATACTGCACCTTATATTAAGCAAATATGGTTGCTAAAATGACCTTTACGTACAAATTCCAAGTGCAGGGCTGTATCACATTTCAGGTATCCCAGGGGATTGTACACCAGTTTTTTATATATTAAGGAATCCTCATTTATGTAGAATTTACATTCACCTGGGCAGACAGGCAGCCAAACTATCCGAGGCTAAATTTCACTCTCAACCCCAAAGGATTCTTTTTCTTTCTCCTTATCCAAGAGATGTTTCACAGGAAACAAAAGGCAAGTGGAATTAAACAAAACAATCTGGCATACAGGAGGAAAAAAAAACCCCAGAAAACTAACTAGAAATTCCTTTGGATAAAAAGAACCTAAAAAATATTTGCTAATAAATATTTGAGCTAAGAAATATTCGAGTGATGATCTAAACTGTCTGTAAAAGTGCACTGTGAAGCCGGATTAGTGATTCTTTATTTTAATGTTCAACATTAAATAAATCAAATACCTGTATTTACTGGGGGTAGCAGTGACTGAAGAGGGTTTAAATGATCTGTTTCTATTTAGCCAATTCTCTTAGAAGGGAACCAAAGCAAACCTCTGTCAGTCCCAGCTCTCCAGGCTCCCACTCCCACCCCTGCTCCTCACCTGGCCCCACTCCCTTGTCCCAGCCCTTCCCTCCCTCTCACTGGAGCATTTGCTCTGCCCAGTTCCCCTCCTGGCCAGGAGGGATCTGCTCCCAGGACGGGCCCTGCAAAGCCAGGAACTCCTGAAGCTGGAACATGCAAATGGATCATTTCAATATTCCTTTGATCTGCACTAAATTACAGGGCCCGGTGCTGCCCTCAGCCCTGCAAACCAACTCCAGGGAATCCCACAGATCCTTCCACAAGGAGTTCTGGGCTGAGCTCCTCTTTGCCACCCTGGCAAACAAAGGCATGGCAAGGGATGGGTGCCGGGACCACAAATCGTGGGAAGGACTCTCCTGCTGCTGGCTGAGCTCCTGCAGGGCCTGAGGAGCCTCCCAGGATTTCAGCTCTGCTGGGGGATCTCTCTTGTTTTGCTCCTCCACTGCTGCAGAGAAATGTGGGAAATTATATCATTGTTATATTTCTCTGGAGAGGCAAATGTCCTGATTCCTCAGCTGTAAGATCCCAGAATTCCAGACTGATTTGGGCTGGAAAGGACCTTAAATCCCATCTCATCCCACCCCTGCCACGGGCAGGCACTCCTCCCAGGCTGCTCCAATCTCTTTCCAGCCTGGAAAACCCAACAGCACTTGTTTGGTTTGTGAGAAAACAAGATGAAATCCCAAGTTCTCCCTATGTGTACATGCTGGGTGCTTACCTAGAGCACCTCCAGAGTGTGATTATTCCTGGGATATTTATTTTTAACTCCTGTGCACTCTGCAAGTAGGAATGCAACATTTCCATCCATTTGGCCTCTATATTTTAAGTCTTGCTCAATTTGCAATTAAAAAAAAACAACAGAAAAACTCCAACCAAACACTTCTCTAGTAAAACATCCCTCAAAAGAGTCAACATTACAGCAAGAACACTAGAATTGAGACACGAAGAACAAAAATCATCAAAACCAAGAAACATCCTTAGAATGGAGAGGAGAAAACCAAAAACTACAGCTGAATACTTTGATTTATATACTCACAATTGTTAAAACTCTAAATGAACTAAAGGTTTACACATTTCAGATGGAAACAAATCCTCCTTCAGCTGGGGGAGGCTGCTTGAATTTGAACAGCTCACACAGGAGGTTATTTCAAAAAAATGCCAGATCTGAGTGCAGTCAGACAATTTATAGCATCCAGCAGAGGGGAAATGCATTCCCCAGCTGACAGCAAGGAAAGCATCACACACTCCACAACAGGTTTGCACTGACAACCAGAGCCAGGGTTAAAAAACCTTGTTCCATCAACTGATTACTGCCCTATTTTTAGCCTTCTCCCATAACAATAGTGGGTAAAGAAAGAATGTGAAGTCACAAGTATTAGACAGGATTAGGTGGTTTAACTACTATTTTTGTAGTAAAGGATTCATGGTTAGAATTGCTACTACCATTAGCACTGGAAGCAAAAAGCCATTGAAATTGCAGATTGGCTAATGCCTTCCCTGGCATGGGGCCAGGCTGATTAATGATTCAGGGGACAGAAATAACTGCAGCAAAGCCAGCCTTGCAGAGGGGCTCTCCTTCCTTAGCTAATTATGTTTTTCCTCCCATTTTATCCACCCAGGGAAGCGCTTCATTAATGTGGAATTTAGGTTACCCTGCCATGTCTCAGGCACATATTGGGGTGCAGGATTCAAAACTACTGGATTAGGGAAGAAACAACTTTAATTGTGTCCTGCTGGAGCTGGCAATCCCTTGGGAAAACCATCTTCTGCACCCCAGGTGTGTGCCTGGAACCTGGGTCTGTGCAAGAGCTTGGGGCCACGCCAAGATCCAACCTTGGGGGGCTTTTCCTTTTACTGCCAGCCCTACTCTGACCTCCCAAAGTTTAAATTCAGAGGGAAAAAGGTGTGGAGAAGGGATGCAGCAGTGTTTAATTGCAGTGTCAAGGCACCTCGGTCAGAACAGATGAGAGTGGCCTCATGCCACCCTGACAGGGACTCACTGAGGGTTTAGCAACAGTCAGAACAAAAGTGTGAACAGGGCAAGAACCAGAGCCAGATGTTCCCAACAAAAACAACTTCCCTGGAACAGAAGTTATCCCTAACAAAGGCAGGAGTAACAGGAGAGCTGAGAGCAGCTCCTTGCCGGGAGGGAGCAGCATCACATGGCAGCAGCACAAAGGAGCGTTTGTTCAGCCTGACATCAGCACTCAGGGAAAAGAGCCTGGAAATCGTCCCTGATACACCTAGGAGAGAGTTCTCGGAGCCTGGCAGGCAGAGACAGCGCTCTGCAACAGCTCTTCATCCAGGAGATTTCTGATCAGCAGCTGGAATTTGTGGCAGTTCACAAGGAACAGGCGACTGGGAATGGATTGAGGTGGCTGGGCAGGGACTGTGGGGCTCAGATCCACTGCAAAGCTTCACCCATTTACAAAAATGCTCCCAGGATCACAACCTGCTCTGCAGAAGCACAAGGAGGTCACAGCAACTCTGCAAACCACAAATGAGCTGCTACGGGGAGAGCAAAGTTGGGGAGAGGAGAAAACAAGCAGGACGAGTTCTGTAATAAACCTCTTCACAAAGCACACTTGTACAAGATATCCACTGAAATGCCTGAAGTCTTCTGGAAGCACTGAAATTTGTGAATTCAGTAATGTGAAAGTGTTTTTGGTCCTCCTGAGTGAACACCATGACAAGGAATTAAGAGTAGAACAACAACAACCACAGAGAAATCCCAACACGAGGTCTCTTGGGCAATCCCACCTGGACAATCTGCAGCTGCCCATCAGGAACAGTAAAATCCATGGATTTGGAAGAAGCAGAGTCTCATAGTATCTTTCTGAATGTTTCAGAGTGTCTTCTCTCCCCTGTACATCACAAGGATTTTCCAACCTGAAATATCCAACTAAGCCAAACTACTCAGGCTCCTTGTACCTCAGGAGAAATTTTCAGGGAGCAACATAAAGCAGAAAACCAAATTAAATGTTCCAGTTTCCCTCCACTATGGAGAAATCTCTGTGAAACAGATCAGTCAAACCAGACATTTCATTTCAGCAAGGAATTATGTTTCAAATCACCTGGGTATCAAATTAGCACAGCCCTTTCAGTGTCAGGGAAAGGAAAGCCCTCAGCAGTTCACTAGGACACAAGGAAGTTCCCATGAAAACTCAATAGGTTTAATGAAAGAGAGGTCAGAAACCACCTTCCAGAGCTGAGCCACAGGTGCTGTCACATGGTTTGTGTGACAAGGGACTCACTCCATGCCTTCAACCCCAGCGCAGACAATACATCCAATTATTCGGAGCACGTATTCACAGGCACATCAGAAATCATGGAATGGCTTGGGTGGAAAGAGACCCCAAATCTCAGCTCACTCCACCCCTGCCACGGGCAGGGACACCTTCCACTGTCCCAGGCTGCTCCAACCTGGCCTTGGACACTTCCAGGGATGGTGCAAAATCTCTGTCCTAAGGAGTTAAGCACCACTTAGCCAGGATTCCCCTTTGAAAGAACAAACACCAGGGCTACCTTTGCTTCCAGGACCTTTTTAGAGGCTCTTGCCACAACTTTCAGGCAAGCTCTGGCCACGGTGCCTGCCAGCAGCACCCAGCATTGTCAAATGTGCTCAGATCCAGCTGCTCCCAGGGCAGGAAGGAGCCTGGCTGGAGAAGCTGTGCCCCACGAGGGCAGCTGCCAGAATCACCTCCTGCCTCCGCTTGAATCCAGCTCCCAGTGAAGAACTCTCACATGGTCACGCTGCCAAAAGGCAAAACTGAGCAGAAACCCCAGTCCCAGCCCTGTTGTGCTGACTATTCTTCACCAACTCTATGTGAAAAATTCCCCACATTCAACAAGACCATCCCTGCAGAGCTCTATTGTCTCCAATTATTAATTAAACATGCTCTGAGAGAAAGCAAATGCCTAAAATCATTTGCTTCTACCAAGCAACTCCCACACTACCCGAGTGCAATTCCGACAGTCTAAGCAGATCCAGTGACTGCGATTCCAGAGGGACACCACCACAGAACTCTCCCTTCACTCCATCTCAGGCACACACACGCACCAGCCACAGGAGACCCCAGCCAAGAAAACCCAGCCAATTTTCCTAAAAACCTGCTCAGTGTTGATAACTTGTCCCAGCTGAATATCCCAAGTGTTTTTTTCACTGCCCCCAGGAGCAGCAGAGGCTGTTTGGGTTTGTGAGGAGCTCTGTGCAACCTTTCATAACCAGGGCAGATCCAACCCAGGCCATTCCTCACCCGGAGCCATCCTGTGCCCTCCCTACGTGATGTCCTGCTCCCTGCCCGTGGTTTTGCAGGATAAACAGCACACAAACACTCTCCTGCAGCCAGGGTAACGCTCTGCCCAACACCAACCAGGCATCAGACAGCCTAAACCTGCTCACCCCCATATTAAAATTACTGGGGACCCTGAACCTCAGCCTCATCCTGCTGCTTTTTGTGGATAAAAAGAGAAAAAAATTGCAGTTAAGTGTCTTCCATGGAAGTTTGGTGATTAATGATTTGGAGCTGCAAACAGCAGAGAGACCAAGTCAGGAAATCAAAAGTCTGATCCCAGCATCAATTCAGTGTCTGCAGGACAAAGAAGACCTTGTAAGCACAAGTTTTTTTGTGTGGATGGTGAAGCTTTGACACCTATATTTGTGAAATGACACAGGCATCTTTAATAGTTTCATGCTATATAAAAACCTGGCCCCCAACACACCTTCCAGAGGAGAAAGGGAAAATGCAACAGGAAAAGAACGTTTCTAAGTGAAACACAAACAGACGCAGCATTTTCCTGCTGCTCACAAGCAGAGGACACCACCAGGAAGGAGATTCTCTCCTCCCTTCCTTGGGAGGAACTTTTCCTTAAGCCATCCCTGCTAAAGCCACTCTCAGCCCAATTCCCAGAGCTGCCAGGAGGAAAAGTGACCAGGAGGAACAGCACAATGAAACCCATGGAAAATCAGGATACTGCGGCTCAGTTGTGACTCACAGCACTCCTGGCTGTTTAACACCACCACGAAATGTCATCACTGGTAAAAACCACTGCAGTGTTATCACCAACAGACACACGTCTGTCTACACACGCAACAAAAAGAATCTGGGATTCAACAATTCAAATCCCTCTACCTTTAATCACGACCTCCCAAGCTTTAGGCAGACATTAACGTATATTAGCCTATAATTATTTTTTTTTTCTGACTTCCCATTATCTTTTAGCTACTGAGTTTCCTAACCAGTCTTCAAGGCTGGGCCCTCACTGAACCATCTCTGAAAGTCTAAAATGAAAAGTACAGTAATAAAAGTGCATCCATAAGAAACTGAGAGTCAGGAGACATCCCTAATGATTCCCTACCTCCCTGCATGTCCCAGCACTTCCTTCCACTTCTGCTCTTGCAGGCCAAATTAAATTCTACCCCAGCTAAACCCAAACTGAATTAAATCATTTTGCATGCATAAGATTAGTCCTTGCTCCAAGGAATTTATAATTTAAGCAGCAGATGTGGAGGTGGCCAAGAAGTCAAGAAGAATGGCAGTGCTAGGATTACACATATCCTGCATTCTGCTTCCCAGGAGTAAACCCTGAGGCAAGCAGAGAACCACAGAAAAAGAGGGATGGAGCACCAAACTCTGATAAAAGCGCCCATCAATCACTGGAACACCCAGCATCAAACAAGACTGAGGAGAACAGGGTTAGTGCCCCGCCTCAGAGCTAACCTGCAAGAAATTAGACACAAAGATTGGAGATGAGCACTGAATGCAAAAACATTGCAACTAGAGCTGTACCCCATTTATCAGAGTGTAAAAGCCAGCAGGAAGCAGAACAGATAAAAACGCCGACGTTAGTTCTGGCCTGGTGGGTATTTCCTGAGCCTCGGTCACAGGACTCACAGGGGAAACGGAGAGCATCCCACAGAATCATCCGTGAGCTCCATCCTGCAGGTGCGATCAGTCACACAACCTTCTCACCACTGTCCACTCTCACCACAGGAACTGGATTTGAAAAGTTCATTTAAACTAGCATAAGTTAATGAGCTTTCCTTTCATTAAGTGGTTTATTTATTAGGATCACTTCATTCCACAAGTTACTGAAGAAAATCAAGCTGAGCAACACTTCTGCTGACAACAGGACAAGTCTCTGGAACAGGCAGGATTCTCTTGTTTGAGTGAAAGTTTAAATCTTTCCATTATTAGATAAATAAAAGTTCAAATACCAGCAGAGTTTTTAATGACTGAGAGCTTGGAGTGCCCTGTCCCCACCCTCCTTATCTCCAGTCACTTTTGCTTTCTTTGCTTTCAGGGATTTGCAGCAAAAGGAGGATGAAAGCGCGAGCTGGAGGAAAAAAGGATTGAGACTTTATGACATCATTTTAATTCATGAAGTCATCTTGCCACAAAATGCCCAAACAATAGCAGGCCCTGCCCAGGCATCTCCATCCAAGACTGCGTGGCTGCTTTGATTTGAAAAATCTACAAGTTTGCAGGAAGAAATTCTTGTTTATGGCTTCTTTCAGAACTTAAAATGTTTTAAGATCTCTGGCACTGATGTCTCTTGAAGCAAGTTTTACAGTTAGTGACTGAAAACTTGGATAATAAACAGAAAAATTACATCTGTTTCAATGCAGTTATTTCCTCTGAACTGATACCTAAATACTACATTTCTCTATAAGGGAATAACAACAATATTGTTCTGGCTCCTTAGCTCATATTGCAGTATTTTATGTGATTTTTCTTCCAGAACAAATTAACAGGGCACTTGGGTTTATTTCTTTGTTGATGTACACACTGCCTTCGGTGAGGCTGCAAAATTCCCTGCAATGTTTGCTTTTAAATGCTCTGGTTGGCAACACATTCCCTGGGGAGGCACAGCAGAGGAGCCAGGGCTTGGCTGCTTTGATTCCAGAAACTGGAGGCAGGAGATGTTCACAAAGGTTGCAAAAGCTTTGTGTCTGCTGCCCTGGCAATATTTGCGGGGATCATTCTGCTTTAAAATGTGCTTACACTTGGGTTCTGCTGCCTCGGAGAGGAAGCACTCGTGTGTCTTTGATGAGTGAGCTACAGGTCACAGACAGAGTGGAGTGAGTCAGCCACTCATTTAACTGCAGCACGAGTGACAATGCAACTGCTGAAAAGACTTCTAGTAAACACCACTAGCACACAGCCTGGCCCACCACCCCTCCAGAGACCGAGTGGCTCTAGGAAGTTCCTAAAACCACTGCTTGGTGACACTCTTACGGCTGCTCTTCTCAGTTCAGCTACACACATCATCACCACCTTCCCCTGTACACGATAACCATAAAAACCCAACCCCAAAGCAAAGAAACCCAGTCAAACGTACCACCAGCAACTTCCACTCCTGTGTTTTCCAATACTGGGAATGGTAAAAGCACAACCTACAGGCATTGGCAGTTTTGTAATACCATTACATAAGAATTATTTAACTACAGCAACAGATTTGAAAAGCAGCAGCAGCAGTCACAGCTATGCTGGCTCACACATCAGAAAAAAAATCAATAAAGGGAGCGATGAATTTTGTAAACACGCATTCGACTGTCACAGGGAGTGGACTGGGATTTGGGATTTCAACACCCTCAAGAGCAGAAACCTTTCAACTCAGAGCTACCAGGGCACCGCCACCCTGAGAAGAGAAAACAAACAGCACCACTGTTGCCACTCCACCAGAACCAGCTCCAGCTCTAGAAGAGCACCATGGAAAGCATGTCTGAGAAGGCTGCAGGGCCGAGTTGGGCAAGCTGGGAGTGGTTTTCTACCTGATGCTCCGCATGGATGTTGTCCCCGGTGGGCCAGCGGTGTTTGCTGTTGTTGTAGCCGCCTCCGCCGCTGCCTCCTCCCCCGAGCTGCTCCCCGTGCTGCCTCTGGAAGAAATAATCCACCATGGCGTCGTCCTGGGAGCGCCCCGCCACTCCTATGGATCCGGGCACGGGGCTGGAGTGTGTCCCTGCTGCGAGGGCCTGGTTTGCAGCCGGCTGTGGCTGAGCCTGCGAGCCTGTGCCAGATGTCAGTACCACAGGCATGGTGGGGTTGGCTGTGTCTTGAGCGTGCTGCTTCAGGTGGGGGCTGAACGAGTCCTGCCACAGAACTGCTTTTCTCTTCAAAACGCACGCTACGCTCATTCCACCAACACCTGCAGGGGGACACGGGGGAAAGAGACATGAAATCCTCCCAGCTGAGCGTGGAGCGGTAAGTAACACACCCATCTTGTGACTGTGGCCAAAGTGACTCCCCCAACACGCACTCGCCCTGTGAACCCAGCAGCCAGAACAGCGCTGAAAATGCACAGAGACCCCACTTTCTGTGCCGCACGGCCTTAGCAGGACGCACAGAATGTCCATGGAGCAGCAGCACAACGGCAATTTCTGCCAGGGACAACACACTGACTGGAAAACTGCCGGGAAAAAGCCCCCAAAAAACCCATGGAAGGCAGTGACACCAGAACCTGCTGTGTCCATTTACACCAGGCAAAAGAAGCCTCGTCCCCCATCCATATAAACACTCAAGGTCCCCTGTATCCCGAAGTATTCCCTCAGTCATGCAAAGCAGCAAAGCAAAGCAAAGTTTGGTTTGCTTTTGTTGTGGTTTTTGTTTTTCCATGCAAACTTAAAATCCTGGATTTCTGCTCATACAGTTCATGGGGCCCAAACACAGCGTGCTAACTCAGGAGCTGTGCTCAGGAGGCAGTAAAACCCACGGACATGCTTTATGGAATTCCCTGGAGAAAGAACAGCAAATCTGAACCTGAGATCTCAGCAGCACTGCTGGTCCTGCTCTCGATGGCACCGGGGGAAATTTGGACAACTCCAACACACTTTCAGTGCCCAGAGCACTGACCACCCCAGTAAAATACCCCAATAAATGAAATATCCCATATGTTTTGCATGTCTCCAAATGATCTGCAAGCAGGAGGAAAACCTGCAGATTAAGCTGATAGCAACTCATTAACTTCCTAGTCCCCAAATATTTTGATAACATTCCAGCAGCACAAAACCACAGAAGTTTGTTTGTTTTTTTAAGGCAGGACTATCAGAGCAATAAAGACACTACAGGTGTGAACAGCAAAGTGTTTTCTCCCCATTATGTAACGCTCACACAACAAGCCAAATTCATTTTTAAAGGCATGGGATAGTCTGAATTAATCTTCATTAAAAGATCAACATTTTATGACTCGAGGTACCTAAATGCAGCCCCCCAGAGAGTTCTGAGGATGACCCTGGGGTGGCGGAGCCCTGGGAAGCTCCTGGCAGAGCAGCCCCAGGACGTTTCACTGCTGTACCTTGGTGGCTCAGAGCTTGGCCCTGCTCCTGCCAGCGCCTCCGAGGGCCTGAAAGGCGGCTCTGTTCCCTCTCTGCTCCTCGTAGTAGCCCTGAACAACACTCTACTACAAACAACTTCCAAGAACAATTTACTAACGGTGGAGAGACCAAAATAAAAAAATCTGAGTCCTATCTCTGATGAAACTTTGTCAGGTTTGCCCCACGAGTCGAGCATGGGGTTAATACTGAGGGGAAAATGACTCTGAAAACTGCAGAGATCAGGTTGTTTTAATTGCACCTCCACCATAATTTGGTGCTGCGCACACACAGCCCCCAGGGCCACTCTGCAGGGCTTTTTATACACTCACAACTTAAATAGCAGGGACATCCAACAGGACTCACTCCTCCAGCTTTCAAAGAGTCTGGAAATCACCACCTTCCCCACATACTTGAAAAAACACTGAAAACACGATATGGCTAAATCTTGACTGATTTTAAGACTACAATTCAGTTTAATGGCATTTTCCTCTTAATTTCCCTTTAGCAAACAATATCAAAATCCGTCAGTAGCATCACATGAAGCACTCAAGCTCCTCCATGCAAAAAGAACAAAAAATTAAGTAACTAATGGTAAGAAATTCATTTATCATCAAACTGAGGTGTGTACAAACTGCAGCAACGAAATCTGAGCGGGGCCCCTTGAAAGGAAGTTACAAGTTATCTCAGGGCAGACTGTAAAAAAAAAAAATAAACAAAGTAAGATACTATGAATCCCCACCAAAAAAAATTTCCTGTATCTATAGATTGTGACAAGCCCATTTCCAGTGAGAAACAAGGTACAAAGTCGCACTGCCACAGTCTTTGCTCCTTCAAAAGGCTGCAGACACTAATTAATTTCTGAGTTAATAAACGTGTTATCTTAAAAATCAGGAGGGTCCAGAAAATCTCAGTCAATGGATTAAGGAGAGGCAGCTCCCAGGCGCTTCCTCTCTGGGCTGCTCCAAGCACGAGCCGAAAACTTGGCAAAGGCGACATTTTGCAAGGGAGCAAAGGGGAAGGGAGCATTGTGGGTAGTTCAAGTTTAGTTCCAAGCCGTGTTTTTATGGGAATGCCGCGATCGAGGCAGCAGCGGGACAGCTGAATCCTGTCATTCAAAGCTCCCGGAGCGCCGGGAATACGGGCAGTCACCTACACAAGCACTGCAAAGCCGCAGCTGCTCGGGGCCTCCGGAGCCTCTTGCATTCCCAAACTCTTCCTGAACACAGAGGATCAACTTTTCCCAGGTGAAACCCCGGGTTTGCAAACAAAGGCTTCCACGCTGCTCCGCCGCGCTCGGGGCAGGCGGCTCGGCTCTTCCCCGGGTGAAACACGGCGTGGAAATGAGCTGCTCCGTGTTGTCACCGCAGGCGGAACACTGCAGATTATGGGACGTTCCACAAACAAAAAAAAACTTCGGAGGAATCTCCCAGCGAGTCTGAAGTACCGCCGGTGACAACACTGAATAAAGGAGCTTTAATCCACACAGAGCCCGGCTCCACGGCCAGATCCTCCCGGCTCTGGTTCCGTATTACCCCCAAAATCACAGATTATTACAAAATTAACACGGTGTAAAACGCCCGTTTCAAAGAAGTTCAACCCCAAAGCGGAGGAGTTTGGGTTGGGTGGGTTTGGTTTTTTTTTTGGAAAGTTCCACTGGAAATGAAAGCAGAGCCATTGTTTGAGAGCTCTGTGGCCTAGCAGAACTTTTAACGTTATCCCTGTGTTTTCCTGAAAACCTGGGGAGCCGCAGCACTGAATTCCTGAGCCATCGGATCCCCAAAACCAGCACTGAAACCCAAAAGGACCCACGGTCCCCCTTTCCCCCACCTCCACCCCTCTCAATAAAGGAAATTCCTTACTCATGATCTGCCTAATAAAATCTCTGCTCCGAACAAAGTTATTAAACATTGACCAAAGCAAACAACAACAATAACAACAACAAAAAATCAGAGCATTTCTCAGGCTGGGCCGAGAGGCTCTTAAAATTCCAACTTTGCAGCTCACAAGGGCCGAGGCTGTCGTTATGCGAGCACGAGATAAAAACAAGGGGGGAAAAAAAACCCCACACAAACACAAAACCCCCAGGGTCACCCAGCACATCTGAAAGGATTGTCTGCTTCTCTCCCTCCCTCCCGCTGCCAGCCCCGACCCTCTCCTCTTCCAGGGACCCCCAGAGCCGCCGAAACCCCCCCCCAAAACCGGGGGGACGGAACCCAACCACCCCCCGGAGCCCCGGGGGCAACAAAGCGGGGCCTCGGCCGGAGCGACAGAGCCCCCGCGATTGAAGGCGCGGGATAAGGGGGAGCCCCCCCGGGATCAAACCCGTCCAGGACAAAGGGGAGACCCTCCCCAGGAGAAGGGGGAGCCCCACAGACCAAGGGGCAGCTCCCGGCGGGCCGGGCCCGGGGCAAGGCGGCTGAGGGCTGCGATGGGCCCGCGCCCCCCCAACAATAACCCCCGTCCCCGTTACCGGAGCGCCCGCGGGGCCGCGCTCGGGGCCCGGGGGTCCCCCCGCGCCCCCTCCCCGCTAACAATGGGCCCAGGCCGCGGCCCCGACAGGGAGCCGGGCGGGAGCGCCGGCGCAGCGCCCCCGCCGCCGCTCGCCTTCGGGGCGGCCTGGGGCCTCTCCTCCCGCGCCCCCCGCCAATATGCGCCCACGGGCGGGTCCGCGGGGGTCCGCGGCGCGGCGGGGCCGGCCCCGGGCCGGTACTCACGGGCGGAGCGCTCGGATGCAGACGGATGCCGGGCCCCCCCCGGCCGCTCGCCGCTGCCTCTCCCCGGCCGCTCACTCCGACAACATGGCGGCGCGGCGGGGCCGCGGCCGCGCTGCACCACGGGAAGGCGAGGCCGCTCCAGCGCCGCCGGGACGGGGCGGGATGGACCGGGAAGGGCCGGGACGGGACGGATCGGATCGGGATGGACCGGACCGGACTCGACCCGACCGGGACGTGCCCGGGCTGTGCCCCGACCCTGCCACGCTGCTCAGGCCGGAGTCAGCCCGCAGCGCCCTCCCAGCGTGGCCCCTGCCCCGGCCGGGGTGCGGGCACAGCCCCGCCTTCAGCCCCGCGCTGCCGCTGGCACCGCCACCAGCGCTCGCTGGGCTGGCAGGGATGTGGCTGAGCGCCCCCAGCCTGGGCACCCTGATTTCCCCTCCACTCCGGGCATCCTGAACGCTCTGCACCCCGCTGCCTGGACATCCCGCGGCCCCCGAGTCCCCCCAGCCTTGGCATTCCCGGCTCGTGCACCCCGAGCCCCTCCGAGCCGGGACACCCTGAGTCCCCCCGGCTGGGCAACCTGGACACCCCAAGCCTCCCAGCCTGTGCACCCTGAGCCCCCCAAGCCTGGGCACCCCGAGTGCTCCCCGTCCGAGCCCCCTTCCAGCCTGGGCATCCTGAGGCCCCCAGCCCGTGCTCCCGGAGTCCCCCAGCCTTGGCACTTCCAACTCGTGCACCCCGAGCCCCTCCGAGCCGGGACACGCCGGGACACCCCGAGCCCCCCCAGCCCGGCCCCCCCGAGCCCCCAGCAGCGGTGATTCCCCTCCTGCCCCAGAACCGCACCGGGAGCACCGAGCGCCGGCTGCACAGCGGCGCCTCCTCCCTCTCCACCAACAGCCAAACACAGTTTTGGGGTGCTTCTCGCTTCGTGCCTCCCCCTCTCCATGTCCCCTGCCCACAAAGCCGGGTCTGCGGGGGAACTACAGCCCCCGGCGTGCGGCGCTGGGCGCGGAGCCCGGGCAGGGCCGGGCGGGCGGCGCTGGCCGCTGGGAGCGGTAGTTCTGCCCCGGCTCCTCCATGTTAAAGGGGCAGCCCGTGGGCAGCGCCTTTGTGCCCTCCTGCCCCGCCGTGCTGCGCTCCCGGAGCTTTTGCGGGAGGCTGAGCGCTTGATGCGCTCGTGGAATATTTTCTCTCCGTCTTGGCGGGGCACGCAGGGAAGCAGGAGGGAAGAGCCGGCGCTGGGGAGAGCTCGGGACGTGCCCTCACTTGCACGGAGAGAGAACCGGCAGCTGTTCCCAAGGGCTCCGGCCGGCCGTGGGGCACAGAGCCCGAGGCACGGGCGGGTCCCCGCAGCCGCAGCTTCTGTGGGTTATGAGGGTGCAAGAAGTCACTTCAAGCCCGGGTTCTCGGTCATTAAAACACGTGCAAAGCTGGATCCAGCCGTGCCTTGCATCCATTTTCTGCTCGATGGGCTGCCGGGGTGATTGATGGGTGTTTCCACCGCCTCTTCCAGCGTGCACTCCCTTGTGGGGCAGCAGGGCCTCACCCCGACCCCCAAAAACCTGGGGAAACGCGGCTTGAAGGGTTTGGTGCTGGGTGCCCCGGGCCGGGGATGACAGGACAGTCAAGATAAACAGCGAGCAAAGGTTTTCCCTGCTGAGGAGGGTTTGGAGCCGAGCCTTGTACAGACACTCAGAGGTGGCCTTGGCCAGCAGCAGCCTGGCTGGTGTGACCTGGCCGAGCCCTGCTGGGATAAACTCGGCTCTGCTGGCCTCGGCTCTGCTGTGACACTGGGCGTGGACCCACGCGTGGCTGAGAAGTGGACGCGGCTCTGCTGGGTCATTCCTGTGGCTCCAGTGTCTTGAATTCCCTGGAGAGGGGAAGGGGCTGGAGGAGGAGTCCTGTGAGGGGAGGCTGAGGGAGCTGGGAAGGGGCTCAGCCTGGAGAAAAGGAGGCTCAGGGGGGACCCTGTGGCTCTGCACAGCTCCTGCCAGGAGGGGACAACCGGGGGGAGATCAGGCTCTGCTCCCAGGGAGCAACATGGGAGTAAATAGACTCAGGCTGTGCCAAGGGAGGTTTGAGTTGGGCATCAGGAAAAATTTGGATATCAGGCATTGGCACGGGTGGTGAAGCCACGAGCCCGGAAAGTGTTCAAAAAATGTGTGAATGTGGCATTTGAGGATGTGGTTTAGTGGTGAGCATGGCAGTGCTGCGTTAATGGTGGGACTGGATGATCTTAGAGGTGTTTTCCAGCAGCCCAAACATTTCCATGGTTCTGTGGGGGCCCATGCAGTGTCCCCAAAATGCCAACCGTGTGGGCAAGGCCAGCCTCTCGCTGGGGTGGAAATGTGAATGGTGGAACTGTGTCATCTGGGCACTGGACCAACTCAATCTGCCTGCACACCCTTCTGCTCTGGTTCCACCCATCTCCTGGGCACCCTGGGCTGATGCAAGGCACCAGAGATGGCTCCTGGCTGACAAAGATTTGGGCTGCAGAGCCTGAGAGGTCAGGAGTTCTTTCCCACACCATGTCCTCACTGGGCACAGAGCCCCCTGCACTTCTTCTGGCCACTTTTGGGATGCTGTGCCTGCCAGCTGCCACCCTCAGCACCCCAGCAGGCTGTCCCTGAGCTGTCCTGCTGGCGGTGGCCCTGAGGTCCCCAGCAGTGCTGTTCCTCTGCTGTGAGGCAGAGATAAGGGCTCTGCCAGGTGGGCTCAGCACACGCCCAGGCTGCTTGCTGGCACTGGAAATGTGCTTTCTGTTAATTATACCTGGGATAATTACAGTTATGCTGGTGTAATGAGAGGGGGAGGGAAGGAGTCCTGCTGGGGATGAAATGTGAGTGGTTCAAACCCTCATTTGCCAGTGAATTTTGCCGGATTTAGGAAGAAGTCCTGCGGCTGTGGGGCTGAGGGGAGTTTGGGTCTCATCTCCAGCACTTGCATCCCTCCCACAGCCTCTCCTGCCTCCCACCACTGCCATCCTCTCTTCTGCCTCAGACCTTCCCAAGCTCCCAGCTTGTTGCCATCCATGGAAAAGTCTCCCACTGGGAGAACATGCTGCTCCAAAAGCTTCAGAGCCAGAGTGAGAGGAACAGGCAGTGAAATAACTTCCACCTCCACAGGAAAAACCTTCTGGGGGTGGAAATGTCCTTCTGATCTTCCTTGCACCATTGGCCACCAAGAGCTGCCCCAGCTGCCTGGCCCTGGCTGACCCCATACCATTCCTGACAGAAGTTATCCTGGGATACATCTTCATCTGCAAAGGGAAAAAGGGACCTCCAGGAGGTGACTGATGTCCTCCCACCTCCAAATGCCTCCCTAGAAGGGCCTTTCTCCCTCTCTGCCCCACAGAAGGGGCTTCAATCCACGGTGCTCTTCAGTGAGCATGAAAATTCCACATCCCCACCAAAGGCCAAGTCCAGACCCTCCTTCCCTGCTCTGCCCAGACACTGTGCCCGGTGGCACCATGCCCAACACCGCAGAATCTTCTCTTTGAAGGAGTCTAAGAGCGAACAAACCCAGCTCTGCTGCTGTGATTCATCCTCCTGGGAGCAGAGCTTCCCACAGCTCCACAAGGGAGACACCTGCACAGGACAGAGGGTTCACCTGGGAGAAAAAACTGGTTGGGGGGCTCCTAAAAGTGGCTTCAGTGCTGCCCCAGGGAAACCTGACTGGCCCCAGACTTGATATATCCAATGCTTGTGTTTCAATGGCAATCTGATGCCTGCAGTTAAAAGCTAAATTGAAGGAAAGAGGATCTCCCTCTGTGTAGGGCACCAACATTTCCTTAGCCACCAGAAAAAAAAAATTAAAAATTCAGACTGACTCAATTTTTCCCAAGCCAAGCCAAAAACTGCTGAGGTCTTTCTGCAGAATATTTTCAGAGTGTGCTGGCTTGACCGAAAAATCCTCGCAGAGCCAAGTGCCTCATTGATTTGCATCACTGGGGCAGCGTTTCGTCAAAGCCCTGAGACACAAAACAATGACCAGCCCTGAGCTGGGCAGCTCCAGTGCTGCTCCTGAGCACATCCACTGCTCCACCAGTTGCTCCAGACACCTGAAATCAGGGGCCTTCCCAGTGCCACCTTCATGGAAACCCTTCCTGAGCTGGACCTGAGGTCAGCAGCGGCCGGGGAATGTCGCTGGGCTCTGCAGCAGCTCTGAGCCAGCAGATCAACCCCTGCTTTCCACCGACACCTCTCACCCACGGGTTTCTTTCCACGCTCGTGTTGAGACACCCAGAGCAGATTGGGGTTTTTTGGGGGTTTTATTGTTGTTGTTTCTTTTTTTTTTTTTTTTTTTTTTTTCAGGAGTCCCAGCCAAGTGTCTAAAAGTGGCTGCTGAAATGTTGTGGTTATGGGAAGCTGCAGGGAGTTCTGGCTGCAGACCCACCTGGCAGCAGCAGGGTCTGAGAGTTTGGTGTTGGCTGCAGAGCTGCTTTTTCTTGTGAAAATACAGCCCCCAAAATTAAAGTTTTTAAGCAGCTCCCACCCACCAGCTGAACTTAGGGCTGTGCTGAGCCGTGCATGGAGTCCCCAGTACCTGGTGCAAGGACAAAGCTGCTCTGGGAGTGTCCTGAGGCTGCTCAGATCCCACTGTTTCCTCTCTGTGCTCAGGAAAGCTGCTGGCAAAGCCATGCCACATCCCATGGTGAGGAAAGAGTCATGCCAACGCCTCTGCTTCCCAGGGGAATGGGCTTCCAGCACAGGATGGGCATGGAGCCACTGGAGAGTCCAGAGGAGGACACCAGGATGGACAGAGGGATGGAGCAGCTCTGCTGGGAGGAAAGGCTGGGAGAGCTGGGATTGTTGAGCCTGGAAGAGAAGCATCTTCCAAATTGTGACCAAATTGTGACCAAATTGTGACCTTCCAGTGCCTGAAGGAGCTGCAAGAAAAGTGGAGAGAGATTTTTAATGAGGGCTTGGAGGGCCAGGAGCCAGGGAATGGCTCCCAGTGCCAGAGGGCAGGGCTGGATGGGATCTTGGCAATGAGGAATTGTTCCCTGGCAGGGTGGGCAGGGGCTGGGCTGGAATTGCCAGAGCAGCTGGGGCTGCCCCTGCATCCCTGGCAGTGCCCAAGGCCAGGCTGGACACTGGGGCTGGGAGCACCTGGGACAGGGGGAGGTGTCCCTGCCATGGCAGGGGGTTGAATTTAGATTTTAAGGTCCCTTCCAACACAAACCATTCCATGGTTCTGTGATCCCAGTGATGTCCTCTGCTGTGCCTCCTCCGGTTTGTCACAGCTCATGGAGCCACTGCAGCAGAAGACAGCCAGAGGCTGGCAGTGAAAAATGCCCTGGAGAAGCAGAGATAAACCCAGGATGGCTTTATGGGATCCACAATAGTTTAAATCCAGGATGAGAGACACACGGGGCTTCTTCTCACTCTGTAGGGTCGAGAAGGTGTTTTCTCCAGAGCCCAGCCAGTAGGGAATGTTTTGGTCAGGAAAATGCTTGGTAGACAAAAGTTTTTTGGTTTTGGCAGGCACAGGGGGTCAAAGGTCACTGGAAGGGATCCCCGAGTGCCCCTCTGCACCCCCCTGCCACACTGAAAGTGAGGATGGAGTTCAGAAACCTGCAGCAATGGCAGCCACACAAACACCCGACAGAGCTCTAAACCAGGAAAAAGGAAACTCGTGTTTGGTTTAAAAACCACCCGGGTTTTCCCCCCAGCCCTCGCTGCTGAGACGTGTCACAGCCCGGCTCACATTCCCACCTTCCCAGCAGCCCTTTGAAGCAGCTGCCAAACCCTGCAGGGATGGTGGGGAGAGAGAACAGGAGCGCGGAGAGAGGCTGAAGGGTTAAAAGGTGAGCGGCTGGGGTGCCGGCAGCCGCTGCATGGAGCGCAGACCTGGGAGCTGCTGGGATCTCAAAATTCCTGTGCTTCACAAAGCGGCTGCAGGCAGGAGAGTTCAGGTGGTGGCAGCTTCACCCCCTGGGGCTGTGGTGTCCCCGCTGCCCCTATGGTTGAGATCCGGCTGGGAAGGAGCTGCAGGATCCATGGCCAGCACTTCCCGGGCCTGGAGGAGACTTGTCCCTGCTCAGGACATCTCACCTGCAGCACCTGTCCCTCCAAACACCCGGCCAGCCACAGCCAGGACTGGCCCTGTGTGTGGCCTCGCTGGGTCACCCTGCTGCCTTAGGGAGCTGGAGCAGGGGCTAGATGGAGTTAAGGGGAATAAAGGGGATATTCATTGCAGAGCCTTCAAAGGCCACACCCTGGCAGTACCGGAGCCACAGTCGTGGCTCTGCCCAGATGGCTCCAAGATTGAAGCAAAACAGAGCTTGCTCACAAGATTTCACATTTTTATGAGTTTTGGTCCATTTGCACCTTGCAGTTCATTGTCCCGTTCCAGCCCCAGCCCAGGCACTCCCACCCTGCTTGTTTTTCTCTCTCCAGCCCACGCTGTTTGTGCTCCTGGGCTGAGATTTGGATCATTTGTCCTTGGTGCCCAGCTGGAGCAGGAATTGTTTTGTGTCCCTGCTCTGTGCAGAGAGCTCCCCATCCCATAATATGAAGCCCAGACCCACATACAAAACCAGCACAGAATCTGGAAAAGAAAGCTAAAATCTGAGGCATCAACCCCAAAATCCCAGCTGGATCCTTCCACCTGCTCTGTGGGCACCAGGAGGGGTGGCTGGGGCACAGGGGCTGCCCCGTGGGGAAGGAAGCAGACACTCCCTGGGGTCATTTCCCACCCACTGGTGCCACCTTGTCCCCAAATGCTGCCGTGGTTGGAGTGACAGCAGCTCCTCAGAGGGGCTGGTGAGACTCCCCTCCTTGGGGATCATCCCCCACCCCGTTCCTTGTCCCAGATTCTGTCATTAACGCTCTGAACAGGAGGCTGATTAAGGTTTCCAGCTCGTTTGTTATCATTAAGGACATGGAGGCTGGGTTTTCTCAACAGGCAATTACGTGACTCAGCCCTTTGGAAGCCTCCTGCCCTCCTGTCCGCATGACTTCTCCTCACAGCCCCACGGCCTGATTGCATTTCTGGGGAGTGATTTCCCTCTGCCAGCTCCCTGCTTCTCATTTGCATTGCATCAGCCCTTCCTTGGGCTGGAAAGTGGGAGAGGGATGCTCTGACTTCTCCTGCTGCTCTGACAAGATCATGGAATCCTGGAAAGGGTTGGGTTGGGTTGGAAGGGACCTCAAAGCCCATCCAGTGCCCCCCCTGCCACGGCAGGGACACCTCCCCCTGTCCCAGGTGCTCCCAGCCCCAGTGTCCAGCCTGGCCTTGGGCACTGCCAGGGATGCAGGGGCAGCCCCAGCTGCTCTGGGAACCTGAGCCAGGGCCTGCCCACCCTCCTGGGGAAGAATTTCCTCCTAATATCTAATCTCAATCTCTCTCAGTTTAAAGCCATTCCCCTTTGTTCTTCCACTCTCTCTCTCTTTGCAAAAAGTTGCTCTTCCTCTTTTTTATCAACATCTCCAGAGCCAAGCTGGGCTGGAGCACAGCACTGAGACCAGAGGACCCTTCCTCTGCAGCCAGAGCTGTTAATTGGAATTTCTGTGTATACTGGACAATATTTATCATTCCTCAGCAGAGTCACAGAGCAGCAAAGCTCACACAGAGCCAGGGGTGAGCGGGGACTCACGAGGGTGCTGGCACTGCCCAGGCTCCCAGGGAATGGGCACAGCCCCGAGGCTGCCAGAGCTCCAGGAGCCTTTGGACAGCACTCCAGGGATGCCCAGGGTGGGATTGTAGGGGGTCTGGGCAGAGCCTGGGGTTGGACTGGATGATCCTTGGGGGTCCCTTCAGCTCAGGATATTGTGAGACTCTCTAATTTTACAATATTGTTCTGGCGGCTGGGTGTTGCTAGTCCTCAACCCCACTCTTTGCTTCCAGCTCCCTAGACCTTATTTATTGGTGTTTAATTTCTCCAAATTGCTCTCGTCCTTGTCACACTGGAGAAGCTGATGCTGCTGGGGTGCACAGCTATCTGCTCCCTGCACCTTCCAGACGTTTCCTGTTGTGTTCCCTGCTAAGACAAATCAACAGCCCCCAAACCGTCACATTTCTAAGGCCACCACCCTGCCAGCTGCACCCTCCTGGGCTCAAATTTAGGAAATAGCAGTGTCACATTTGCCTGTAACTTTAATTCAGCCCCCTCAGGCTGTGCACTCCTCAATTACAGGTTCACGAATGAGGGGGTTTTGCATGACACCCCCGGCCCAGGCAGGGCTGGCTCTGTCCCAGGGCAGAGAGGGACAAGGGGACCCCCATGTCCACTCCTGGCCAAGCTGGAAGGAGCTTGAAGGGCAGAAGTTTGGTGCTTGAAATGTTTCTGCTTTTCCTCTCTCTGAGCAATTCTGCAGAAGCCCAGGAGGGTTTGCTGAGCAATGCAGGGTGAGGGGTGGAGGCTGAGCCTCTCTGCTCCCAAACCCATCCCCTACTGCCACCGGGGTCCCCCCAGACCCCCTCCCCAGCACCTCCCTTGCTGCCCAGGGTTTCCTGGCGCCTCCTCCCTCTCCCCTGGCCCAGCAGAGCTCCTGCCATCCCTGTGCCACACACACCCGGGCTGTGGGCACGGGCTGTGCCTCGGGCAAGTGGAGGCTGCTTCATTCCACCTTTCCTTGCCCCCGGCTCCTCCGGCTCTGCCTGGGGCTGCTGCTTCTCCCTCCTGCTGCAGCCCAGCCCGGGCACAGCCCGGACACCTCCTGTCACTCCTGGCCCAGCCCCACAGAGCTCCAGAACCTCCCAGCCCGGAGGAGCTGCCTGGGGAGCAGCTGGAGCTCGATGGCTTTGCTGGAAAAATCTCCCGGTGGAAAGGAGAGAGAGCTGTAACCCCCTGGGGCCAGGAACGATTGATCCCAACCCTTCTGCCCTGCCCGACATCCCTCAGCTCCCTCATCCTCCCTGGAGCTCGCAGCTCCTCCCTGGGAGCTCCTCCTGCTGGGAGCTCAGGTACCCCTGGCTCGGGAGCCAAATCACCTCGGTGTAATTTGGAGGCAGCAAATCCGTGCTGAGCAGGGCTGACCCGCCCTCTGGAGCTGCCCTGCTCCTCCTGTGAGGCTGGAGAGGGAGGAGAGCAGGAAGCATCCCCCGAGAGGTGACCCCAGGTGATGCTTTGGGGTGGTGGTGGCACTGTCTGGGGGTTCCACTTGCAGATCATTTTAACAATTTATAATTTTTACAGACAGCAGGAGCCAAGCTTTGCTCTCACAGAGGGAAAACAGATTGCAGGGACCTCAGAGCCCAGCTGGGAGGGTTTGTTCAGCCAGTCCCAGGTGGGAATTTGCCTGATTTTCCCTGTCCTTGCAGCCATCCGGACTGTAACCAAGGGATTTACTCCGGCCCACACTCAGGTCTTGCACTCGTGGTGGCAAAGGGACATGAATCCTTCTGCTGCCACTCCTGAGGCCCTTCCCTTCCCTTCCCTGCCTGGGAGGTGCTGCCTCCCCACCCCCTCCACCTGCAAACCCCCCTGGCTGCTGCGGCAGGAGCAGGGCAGGGCCCTCAGGGGTGAGTGGGGTCTGCAGGGCGGGTTTGGGAATCCTGGAGACCCCAGAGCTGCAACCAAAGCTCCTGGAGGCAGGAGCAGCACAGGGGATCCCATGGCCAGGGCAGGGAATGGTGCAGGAACAGCCCAGGGAATCCCGTGGAATGGTGCAGGAACAGCCCAGGGAACCCCATGGAATGGTGCAGAACAGCCAGGGAATCCCGTGGAATGGTGCAGAACAGCCAGGGAATCCCATGGAATGGTGCAGGAACAGCCCAGGGAATCCCGTGGAATGGTGCAGGAACTGCCCAGGGAATCCCATGGAATGGTGCAGGAACAGCCCAGGGAATCCCATGGAATGGTGCAGAACAGCCAGGGAATCCCGTGGAATGGTGCAGAACAGCCCAGGGAACCCCATGGAATGGTGCAGAACAGCCCAGGGAATCCCATGGAATGGTGCAGAACAGCCAGGGAATCCCGTGGAATGGTGCAGAACAGCCCAGGGAACCCCATGGAATGGTGCAGAACAGCCCAGGGAATCCCGTGGAATGGTGCAGAACAGCCCAGGGAACCCCATGGAATGGTGCAGGAACAGCCCAGGGAATCCCGTGGAATGGTGCAGAACAGCCCAGGAAATCCCGTGGAATGGTGCAGAACAGCCCAGGAAATCCCGTGGAATGGTGCAGAACAGCCCAGGGAACCCCATGGAATGGTGCAGGAACAGCCCAGGGAATCCCGTGGAATGGTGCAGAACAGCCAGGGAATCCCGTGGAATGGTGCAGAACAGCCAGGGAATCCCGTGGCCAAGGGCAGGGAATGGTGCAGGAGCACGGTGGAGCTTCTCCTGCCATCTGTGCCAGCTGCCACCTCCTCCTGCTCCCAGCAGTGTCCCCTGCCCTGCCCACGGTGGCACTGGAGCACCAAATCCCTGCCAAACTCCACCCTCACTGCCCGCACCGTGCTCCAGCTGCTTCCATCCTGTCCTCAGCCCCGCCCTGAGACTCTGGGGCCAAACCCGGCTGATTTGGAGCCGATCTAGGGCAGGACCAGAGCAGGGCCTTGCTGTGCTCCAGCGAGGGCATCCTGGCTGCTCATCCTGGGGACTGATGGGGCCACATATTTATATTTATATTTATATTTATATTTATATTTATATTTATATTTATATTTATATTTATATTTATATTTATATTTATATTTTTCCATTTATATTTTTATTTATATTTGTTTCTATAAATTTATTTTCTATATATTTCTATTTTATTTATATTTACTTATATTTTCACAAAGTAGATAAAATATATTTGCTATAGATATAGATAAAGAGAGATAGAGATATATGGAGTGAAAAATTGTGCCCGTGCTGTGGCTGCACCACAGCCAGCAGAGAAAGCCCCAGATCTGCCACCAAGGTAGGTGTCACATCCCTGCAGTGCCCATCCGGGTGAGCACCCCTCCACGTGTCACCTTCCAGCCGGGACCAGAGATGATGGGAGCCCTGAAAAGGACATTTCTCTGGGGATGAAGGGCTGGGGATGTTTGGGACACCCCACCCACGTCATGTCATGGTGATGTGGTTTCAGGAGGGTGTCCTTGGGGTTGTCACATCTCCACCTGGCTGGGACCCCTGGAGAACCATCCCCCCCTTACTCAGGGATGTTCCCTCCATCCCCCCCTTTACTCAGGGATGTTCCCTCCATCCCCCCTTGCTCAGGGATGTTCCCTCCATCCCCCCCTTGCTCAGGGATGTTCCCTCCATCCCCCCTTGCTCAGGGATGTTCCCTCCTTCCCTCCTTGCTCAGGGATGTTCCCTCCATCCCCCCCTTGCTCAGGGATGTTCCCTCCATCCCCCCCTTGCTCAGGGATGTTCCCTCCATCCCCCCTTGCTCAGGGATGTTCCCTCCATCCCCCCCTTGCTCAGGGATGTTCCCTCCATCCCCCCTTGCTCAGGGATGTTCCCCCCATCCCCCTTTGCTCAGGGATGTTCCCCCCATCCCCCTTTGCTCAGGGATGTTCCCTCCATCCCCTCTTGCTCAGGGATGTTCCCTCCATCCCCCGTTGCTCAGGGATGTTCCCTCCATCCCCCCCTTGCTCAGGGATGTTCCCTCCATCCCCCGTTGCTCAGGGATGTTCCCTCCATCCCCCCTTGCTCAGGGATGTTCCCTCCGTCCCCCTTTGCTCAGGGATGTTCCCTCCTTCCCTCCTTGCTCAGGGATGTTCCCTCCATCCCCTCTTGCTCAGGGATGTTCCCTCCGTCCCCCCTTGCTCAGGGATGTTCCCTCCGTCCCCCCTTGCTCAGGGATGTTCCCTCCATCCCCCCTTGCTCCCGAGCCAAAGCGGGAGGAGTCAAGCCCCGAGCGTGTCCCTTGCGGGGTTTGGTTTAGTGGGAGCACCTCACGGCTCCGTACCCCGGACCCCAGCGCACCTGGGAGCGCCCAGCTGGCTCCGCACATCCCCGGGCCCTGAAAAGCCGCTCTGTGCCTTTGTTGGGGGCTCTGAAAGCGGCTTTTTCACTCCTGAGCAGCTGTGCCTCGCCGGGCTCCGGCGGCTGCGGGACGGAAAATTCATCCTTTGTTGCTCCTCCGCCGTTTCTTTCTCCGCCGGGCTTGGGATGGAAGAAAATCAGCTCGTTTTTCTGCTGCCCCGAGCGGGCACGGCCGCGCTGGGGGCTCTGCACGGAGCCCGGGCACTGCTCGGAGCCGGGAAGGACAGCTCAGCCCCGAGGGGAGGCGACAGCGCTGGGGGGGACAGGGACTGTGGGGAGGGGACAGGGCTGGGAGGGACAGGGACTATGGGGGGGGGACAGAGGCTGGGGGGGACAGAGGCTGGGGGGGACAGCGCTGGGAGGGGACAGAGGCTGGGAGGGACAGGGACTGTGTGAGGGGACAGGGCTGGGAGGGGACAGGGGCTGGGGGGGACAGAGGCTGGGGGGGACAGGATTGGGAGGGGACAGGGGCTGGGAGGGACAGGGACTGTGTGAGGGGACAGGGCTGGGGAGGGGACAGGGACTGTGTGAGGGGACAGGGACTGTGGGGAAGGGACAAGGGCTGGGAGGGGACAGGGGCTGGGGAGGGGACAGGGACTGGGAAGAGGGGACAGGGACTGGGAAGAGGGGACAGGGCTGGGGAGGGGACAGGGACTGTGTGAGGGGACAGGGCTGGGAGGGGACAGGGACTGTGTGAGGGGACAGGGCTGGGAGGGGACAGGGGTTTGAAGAGGGGACAGGTCTGTGTGAGGGGACAGGGGTTTGAGGAGGGGACAGGGGCCGTGTGAAGGGGAGAGGGGCTGGGGAGGGGACAGGGGCTGTAGGGAAGGGCACGGGGACTTTGAGAATGGGACCTGGGCTGTGCAGAGGGACCGGCTGGGGCCAGGGTGAGAGGGGTGCAGAGCGACCCCCCAGGCTCCCCCGTGTCTGTGAGTATCAATACAACGTCCACACGCACTGGATTTTAAATTTGGGGTGCCCCAATGTTTTTTTTTGGGTGCTGCACCCGGCTCCAGGCTCGGCTGGGGGCGCGGGTGACATTTGGGACAGCTTTTGCCCCGTCCCAAGAATTGCCCCTGCTGCTCTCAAAAGACGATTCTGGCTCTAAAACCAAAGCCCTGGTTATAAACTCGGAGTTATGTCCCAAATTAAAGGTTTTAATGGAAAACCACTTTAAGGAGCCTATTCCAGCCTCCAGCTTGATGCTCTCCCACCCTTCCCAGGAGGGTGAAGCTGCAGCTCCGCCACCTCCGGAGGATGTCCCGGCGCGCCGGCCCGGCTGCGGAGCCTGGCCGGGCTGGGCTGGGCTGGGCCGGGCTGGGCTGGGCCGGGCCGGGCTGGGCTGGGCCGGGCTGGGCCGGGCCGGGCCGGGCTGGCCTGGGAGGTTGTTGGGGAGGAGGCGGATCCGCAGGGGGAGCAGAGAAAGGATTCGCCCCTCCCGCCCGGCTGCGGAGGAGCGCGGCAGGATGGACGCCCCGGCTGGGGGTCCGTGGGATGCTGGAGCGCTGTGGTCATGGAATGAACCCACCTGCAGAGCTGTCCCCAGCCCTGGAGCCTCCGAAATCAAGGACATGGAAACTGGAGAGAGCCCAGAGGAATCCATGGAGCTGCTGCAGGGCTGGAGCCCCTCTGGAGCCAGGCTGGGAGAGCTGGGGGTGCTCCCCTGCAGAGGAGAAGGCTCCAGGGAGAGCTCAGAGCCCTTGCAGGGCCTGAAGGGGCTCCAGGAGAGCTGCAGAGGGACTGGGGACAAGGCCTGCAGGGCCAGCACACAGGGAATGGCTCCCAGTGCCAGAGGGCAGGGCTGGATGGGATCTTGGCAATGAGGAATTGTTCCCTGGCAGGGTGGGCAGGGGCTGGGCTGGAATTGCCAGAGCAGCTGGGGCTGCCCCTGCATCCCTGGCAGTGCCCAAGGCCAGGCTGGACACTGGGGCTGGGAGCACCTGGGACAGGGGGAGGTGTCCCTGCCATGGCAGGGGTGGCACTGGGTGGGATTTAAGCTCTCTTCCCAATCCAAAGCATTCCATGATATAAAATGGGGAAATCTGGGGCATTCAGAGCCCTGAGGAGGGAGGTGGCAGTATGAAGGAAGGGAAGAAGAGAAAAAGAATTTTTAAAAAAATTTAAAAACCACCCCCACCTTAGTCACCTGGACTGCCTGGGGAAGGGAAGTGCCCCAAAGCAGAACAGCACCAGCTGAAACTTTCCTTTGACTTTTATAATTACAGAATAGAAAAGAAATCCTCGATTCACGTTACAAAGACGGGCTCATAGAAAACCAAGCCAACGGAACAGAAACACCCAAGGTCCTGCAGCACCGTGCCCAGCTCCTGTGGAGCCCAGGGAGGGAGGGAGGCTCTTCCCAAGAGCTTCAATGCAGTGAGCTCTTCCTGCTGCTTCCTGCTGGGTTTGGGAAGGGTTGGTAGCAGGGGAGTGCCTGCCTGTCCATCCCATCTCATCCCATCCCGTCCCAGAGCAGGTCAGTGCAGCATCCTTGGTCCTGGAGAGGAAAATAAACCCCAAGGATGCTGCTGGCCCCAGGGCTTGGGGATGGGGATATGTTGTGGGGGATGAGGGGGATCACTGCCTGATAAACCCACCATTTTCCATGGAAAAAAGAGGGGCAAAGGGTGGAAAATTATTGCCTGTAGAGTTCACAGCTTGGCTGGAGGTGGTGGGGGCCGTGGGGGCTCAGCCCATCCCAGCTCCAGGCCCTGGCACTTCCAGCACTCCCTGTTGGGAAGGGTCAACAAACCATTCCAGGGTGTAAAAAATTCCCCTGGCACTGGAGGAGAAACAGCTGGGAGGTGAAACCCACCCAAATTCCCCAGCTCCCAGGAGGGCAGGGTGGGCTTCAGAGCAGATCCAGGGGTCTGGAGGAGCCACATCCCACAGGAAGGAGAGCGAGGAGCTTCTGGGAAGCTGGGACACTCCAGGAAACTCCCTTTTCCCCTTCCAGTTCCTTCCAAGGCTTTTCCTTCCCAGCTGATCTTCCTTCTGCAAAGCAATCCTGCCCACCCCACCTCACACCCCAAAAATCCCTCCCCCCGTGCCGGTGTCCCTGTGCCGCTGGAGCTGACGGATGGATGTGGCACCGAGACCCCCACGGATGAAGGGACCGGGGGGAACCCCCAGCCCTGGGCGAGGTTTGGGAGGGCCCTGGGGGGTCCCAGCGATGCTGAAGGCACGGTGTCAGCCTTGGGGGGGCCCGGCTCAGCCAGAGTCTACTCAGGCACTTTAAATTAAATAAAAACCCAAAGAAATGATTGGGGGAAAAAAAATCCCAAAGCAACCCAAAACATTCATCAGATCGTTCGGAGGGCGGGAACGGGGCTGGGCCACAGCAGCCTCGCTGTTCCCAGCTCGGAGCAAGGCCCCAGAATGTGGGCGGGAGGGGGGTGCAGGGGGACTTCGGGGTCCTGTGTGTCCCCCCGCGTCCCCAAATCCGGGGGTCGAGGCGATGCTGATGGACGGATCCGACTCCTCGGAGCATCCCAGAGCGAGCCCCTTGGCCGCCGCTTCATCCCGGCGTGGGGGCCGGAGAATTCCTGCCGGGAGCACGGTCCCGTGCGTGGAGCCAGTCTGAGCCAGATCCGGAGCTCCGCGAAATTGTCCCGAGCCCGCCTGTCCCCAGGGCGGTGCCTGTCCCTGTCCCTGTCCCCGTCCCGAGCCCGCTCCGCTGCTCCAAGGAAAAGCCAGGCCGGGAGAGGCAGATCCAGCGGTGTCCCGTGAGCGCTGCCACCTCGGCGCTGTCGCCGTGTCCCCACCGCGGGCAGGGTGGGAGCCCGGGGGTGGCACAGCCCACCCGCCCAGCGGCTCCCGGCGCTGCTGTCGCGATGTCCCGGGGGGCAGGAGGGGACGGGCGCTCGCCGTGGCGGCCCCGTCGCGCCGGGGGTGGTGGCATCAGGGCTGGTGGCATCAGGGCTGGTGGCATCAGGGCTGGTGGCTCCGCGGGGTCCTGGCGCCGCTGGCTCCCGGTTATCCCGAGCTGGAAGAGAGGGGACAGCGGGGGCTGGGACAGAGCCCGTGGGTGTCGTGGGGGACAAGGAGGCACAAAGGGACAAAGAGGGGACGGGAGGGGCTGGGAGAGACCCCGCGGGTGTCCCCATGTGGGGACAGAGCCGCAGCCAGAGGGGGGTAGGGACCTCTCATGGGGTCACTGCTCTCTTCCACCCCCAAAATGTCAGAGGGGCTGGGGAGCAGGGCTGGTGTCCCCTCACATGGGGACACCGTGCTCTTGGGGCTCATTCCTCTCTCTCCTTGTTGCGTCTATTATAATTCTATTTTTATTTTTATTTTTACGCTTGCTTTTGAGTTTTATTTTTATTTGTATTGTTGTTATTCTAATCAGCATTGTTATCGTTGTTATCATTAATAATCTTATTGTTGTCATTATTAATACTAATGATCCAGTTGCTAGTGCTACTATTGCTAGGATTATTATTATTATTATTATTATTATTATTATTATTATTATTATTATCTTTTGCTTAATTTCAGTTATTAAACTGTTGCTACCCCACAGGTTCTCCCTGTTACTTTTGTTGCTATTTTTATTTTTGTTGATAATAACACAGCTCCTCCTACAACCATTATGAATACTACTATTACTATTATTCCTGTTATTATATATTTTTTCATTTCAGTTATTAAACTGTTGTTACCCCACTGGCATTGCTGTTATTTTTCACATTATTTATAATAATAATACAGCTCCTCCTCCTACTGTTATTCTTGTTATTATATTTTTCTTAACCTCAATTATTAAGCTGGTGTTACCCCACAAGTCCTCCCTATTACTGTCGTTGCTATTTTTATTTTTATTAATAATAACAATGCACTTGCTACTACAACTGTTAACACCATTACTACTGTTATTATTGTTGTTATTATATTTTGCTTCGTTTCAATTATTAAACCATTGTTTTATCACAGGTTTTCCTTATCATTGTTGTTATTGTTAAAAACAACAACAACAATACAACAATATAACAACAACAACAACAAAACAACAACAACAACAATAATAATAATAACAATAACAACAATAATAATAATAATAATAATAATAATGCTATTGCTATTTCTATTATTCTTGTAATTATCCCCAGACCTCCCCCCCATGTCTGTTAATTCAATCACAGCTAATTAGAAACTGCAGAATGAGCTGTAATTGCTGCAGCCCGGCTGGCCCTGGGGACACGAGTGACCCTGGGGACACGGCTGGCCCTGGGGACACGAGTGACCCTGGAGACACGAGTGACCTGGAGACACGGCTGGCCCTGGGGACACGAGTGACCTGCCCCACAGAGCCAGGCCAGCCCTCGTTTGTCCCCTCACTGGTGAGAGGAGCAGTGGGACCCTGGTGTCCCCTCCCTGTCCCCTCCTTTGGGGACAGGGACACCCCTGAGTCCCTGAGCTGCCACTGCTGCCAGGGGGATGGAGGGGACACGGCAATGACAACGGCATTAATTAATCACTGGCTCATTAATGAGCTGCTGGGGACAGGGGGGAGCTGGCAGAGTGGTGACAGTGTCCTGTGCCACCCAACACCCCAGCCCGGGTCCCTGGCAGCTGGGGCGGTGCCAGGGGGACACTGGGGCTGGCAGAGGGCACAGGGAGGGCACAACCTCCCAGGATAGGGACAGGGACCCACCAGGAGCCGAGGTGTCCCTACCCGGTGACAGGGCCCCAGCCTTCTCTGCCAGCAGCGTTCGTGTCCCCTGTGTGTGTGAAGCTGCTGTTCCCAGCACCCCAAATCCGTTTGGAGCTGATTGCCCCAAACCCTGCAGCCTCCAGCACTGACCCCGCAGCCGTGGGGCGCGCTGGGCCTGCAGCACCCCGGCACCCCTGTGCCTGGGGGGGACACGGGGGTCAGGGTGGGCACCCCTGTGCCCCGGGGGTGACACGGGGGTCAGGGTGGGCTCCCCCCCTCAGGGTGGGCTCCCCCCGGGGGTGACACGGGGGTCAGGGTGGGCTCCCCTGTGCCCCGGGGGTGACACGGGGGTCAGGGTGGGCTCCCCTCTGCCCCGGGGGTGACACGGGGGTCAGGGTGGGCTCCCCTGTGCCTGGGGGTGACACGGGGGTCAGGGTGGGCTCCCCTGTGCCCTGGGGGTGACACGGGGGTCAGGGTGGGCTCCCCTGTGCCCTGGGGGTGATGTGGGGGTCAGGGTGGGCTCCCCTGTGCCCTGGGGGTGACATGGGGGTCAGGGTGGGCTCCCCTGTGCCCTGGGGGTGACACGGGGGTCAGGGTGGGCTCCTCTGTCCCTCTGCTCATGCTGGCTTTGTCCAGTCCCACCCAGGCAGGGCTGAAGTGACACAGGGGACATGTCCCATCCGTGGGACAGCACTCCTGGGTCCCCTCAAGGTGGGGGAGGACACCCCAGTAAGCCCCAGGATGTGGGTGCTGGCATGGGGAGGTGCCAATGCCACCGTCCACGTCCCCATCTGTGTCCCACCCACACGCGGGGGGCTGGGGACTCCCAGGGAAGGGCCAGCCCCGTGCAGGGCGCACAGGACCCACGGGTGCTCCTCTCTCCACCCCAGCAGTGTCCCCAGGGAGGGCCCAGCAGTGCCACAGATGGATTTGTCCCCTCCCAGCGCCTCTCCGCCTCCCTAATGGCATCGCCCGCCCTTGAATTTGCATACAAGGCTTAAAATACAATTAATTTTTGGCAGCGGGCAGAGCCTGCTCGCGGTTAATCCCTTTAGATTTGCCAGCCTTATCAGCTGGAGTGTTTATCGAGCTCGGCTTAGCGGGAAGGGAGAGCGAGGAGGAGTCGGCTGCGCTGATCGGGAGAGCCGCTGCTCCCCGGGAGAACAAACCGCAGCGAACACAAACCGCGATCCCCCCAAGCGCTCGGGCCCGCCCGGGGAGCCTGGGGACTTGCGGGGAGGATGCGCGGCCCCAAATGGGAGCTGTGACAGCGCCGCGGGCACACCGAGGGTCCTGCACCCCTGAACAGCCCGGGACTCACGTGTAGAGCGGCTGGAGCTGCAGGTGCGACGTCTTCTGGGGTGCCTGGTACCCGTAGGAGTCAAAGCCGCCGATGAAATCAACTGGGGAGAGCCGGGAGAGCAGCGGGGTGAGCCGGGAAGGGCGGCAGGGAGATCCCCGTGCGGCGGGGAACATCCCGGGCTGCAGCTGCACCCAGCGGAATGTGACACCCCAGGGAAATGCGACTTCTCAGGGGGCAGCTGGGAAGTCCACAGAGCCCTTGCAGGGCCTGAAGGGGCTCCAGGAGAGCTGCAGAGGGACTGGGGACAAGGCCTGCAGGGCCAGCACACAGGGAATGGCTCCCAGTGCCAGAGGGCAGGGCTGGATGGGATCTTGGCAATGAGGAATTGTTCCCTGGCAGGGTGGGCAGGGGCTGGGCTGGAATTGCCAGAGCAGCTGGGGCTGCCCCTGCATCCCTGGCAGTGCCCAAGGCCAGGCTGGACACTGGGGCTGGGAGCACCTGGGACAGGGGGAGGTGTCCCTGCTGCGGCAGGGGTGGCGCTGGGTGGGATTTTAGGTCCCTTCCCGCCCAAACCATCCCGTGATTCGGTGATCCTGAGCCACCACAGCATCCCAGGGAATCCCAGTGCTGCATTCCCAGGGGAATAAATCAGAACCACAAACTGGATCAGCTCAGAAGGGATCGCTGATGGTCACCCAGCCCAACTCAAGCAGGGTCCCCCGGGGCACTTGGAATTCTGTCCAGGCCGCTTTGGAGACCCCACAGGCTCTCTGGGCATTTTGGGAATGGAGCATCCAGGGAGGCACAGGGGCACCCCCGGCCAGGGCTTCACCCCAGGGAACAGCAGCCGGGATCGTGGCAGCATCCCGGGAAAACACCGCTGGGAAACGGGGGGAAGGAGCCGGAGCAGCTCCCGTGATGGCGGCGATTCCGTTCCCGTTCCATTCTCCCCACACAGCCTCGCTGGACAGAGGGCGAGCTTCCCTCTGCTGCCCGCGGAGTGGGCATTTCGGGAGAGTTCTGGGGGAACTAGCGCTCCTTTGGGGCTGTCACCTCGGGGCACTGCAGGCACGATAGATCGGCTTTGACCGCTGGCATTCCCAGCCTGGAGGCTCATCCCGCTCCGAGCCCGTTCCCGGCGGGATCACAGCCTGGCCCCTCGTCCCGAGTGGTGCCGGGGCAGCTCTGGGGGGCTGCGGGTGCCCTGGGGGGTTCTGGGGGTGCCCTGGGTGGGTGGACATGCCTCAACTTCTCGCAGATCCCCCCATGTTTCCCCAGACCTGGCCCCTCTCCCCAGCACAGCCAGCACAGGGATGGACTCCAGGTGCAGCCAGGCTGGGAATTCCATCCTTTCCAGGACCCCCAGCACCAGCCAAGTCCCCAAATCCCACACTGGGCTGGGTTATCCATGGGTGTCCAAGAGCTGAGAGCCCCAGGGGAGAGCCCCCCTCTCCCGCAATATTTCCCTTCCCCACTCAATATTCCACCAGCTCTCGATTTTGATGCCATCCACCCATTTCCAAATCTAATAAGATATTCCATTAAAAAGATGCATTTGCATCCCGGGCTGAGGCAGCATTAATATTAAAATTGTGTTGGATGCAGGAGTTTGTGGGAGTGCAAACGAGCTCCAGAGCCGCCAGCGCTGGATAAACCCTTTGGAAAGGAGCTGGTTCCTCAGGCAGTGGCCAGTTCCTCACGGAGATGTTTCATTTCCATGGGAAAGGAGGGGAAACACGGGGGTGCTGCAGCCCCAGGCTGGGTTGGGACCACCTGTGGGTCCGTGCCATGGGTGGGGTGCTGATCCCGGTGCTGATCCCGGGGAAGCAGCACATCCCTGCTGGGATCTGCCAGCTGGTGGGAATTAATTAATGGCAGATGAGCTTTTAATGCCCTTGGGCAGCCACAGCCTCGACCACCTGGTTCACTGGGGCTGGGGCGCTTCCCGAGGGGGGTTTGCAGGGAGCGGGGTGGGATCAGGAGGAGCAGATTGGACAGAAGTTAGCCTTCACTTTGCCTCAAATGCTGTTTCCCCCTGGTTTGGGGTGGAAACCTGGCAGTGGGGACACAGCCATGTCACTGTGGCTGTCGAGGGAGGAGAGAAGTGACAGCGGTCCCATCACACACCAGCAGCTCTGCCTCACCAGGGATGGGAAAATGGGGCAAAAACCCAACTAAAGGGATTTCCTCAGCTGCCTGGGACCCGGACGTTGCTTCCCCAGGCCCCGCTGGGAGCTGCCATCCCGCTCAGGGTGGCACCAGCCAAGGACATTGTGCCCCTGTCCCCCCAGCCAAGGCACTTACAGCTGTCCTCCTCCTCCAGGAACACTTTGCTGACGTAGCAGGCGTAGACGAAGCCGAAGAGCTGGGGAAAAACAGGGCAGGGAGAGGCTGGTTATGGGGTGATGGGCAGCACAACGGGCACGGTGCCAGCGCGGGCACGGCTGGGGGCCCGGGAGCAGCCAGAGCCCATCCCGGTGCAGTTCGGGGTGCAGCAGGGGTGGAGGGATTCAGCTGCACGGGGGGGGCTCTAAGGGGTCCAGAGCTGGCCCCCCACAGAGGGTGCTGAGCCCCACACAGTGCTGGGGGCCCCTTTGGGGACCCCGATTCCCCCTAAAGCTCCACTTTCGGGAGCTCTGCCTCCAGGCGTGTCCCACTGCCGCCTCCCTGTCACAGGGGGTGACAGTCACCGGCGTGGGGGGACCCTCCCTCCCAGCAGGCAGCTCATTCCCAGGGAGTGGCTCCTCCATCCCTGCAGCATCCAGCCCTCGACCTGACAAGTTTTGGGGTGGGACACACCCCTGGGGTGCTGGCAGGGCTCTGTCTGCTCCTCTCTGGGTGACAGAAACGCGTGACGGGGGCACCACGGCGCCTCTGCTGACCCCAGTCCCATTCCCGGTTTGGGCTGGAGGGTGAGGAGGGGCGCCCTTACCGCCAGGAAGATCTGCGTGGCGCTGCTCACCACCTCGATGTACTGGTAGTCGAGCAGGCAGCCGCTGACGGTGATGACGTGGTGGTCCTCGGGCGCCAGGTTGGAGTTGAGCACCGGCGTCACCAGGCAGCCCGGGCCGTTCTCCATCCACCACGAGCGGTGCAGGGACGTGTTGAAGGTCATGATGAAGTCCCGGTCCTGCAGCAGGAGGAGGAGGTTCTTTGTAGGAAGGTTGCACAGAAAATGGGTTTTCCCAAGGCGAGGATGCTCCCCGAGCAGGTGATCTCCCTGAGCCCCAGCCCCGCGGTTTGGGGCTTCCTCCCGCGCGGGCACCGTGGGCACCTGCTCAGGCAGCACCCGGGGGACAGGGTGACTGTCACAGAGCGGGCACCAGAGTGGCAGGGAAGGTGTTTGTGAGGCCTCCTGCCACCCCAGGGACGGGAGCATGGCAGCAACCCATCAGCGTGTTCAGGGATGCAGGGCAGCCCCTGCTGCTTCCCCTGGGCTTTCGGGGTGCCACGCCCTCATCCCAGTCCCAGGGAGCTCCTTGTCAGCCCCTCACAAGCTTTGGGGCTCTGCCTGGGTCCTCTCCAGCAGCTGTGGGGCGGCCTTGGGCAGGCAGCACCCCCCTGCAAGGCGGGGGTGATCCTCAGCCTCTGGCTGCCTCTTTCCACCCCACGAGGGTCCCCCTGGTACCTCTGGCTGGGCCCTCACCCCATGAGAATCCCCCTGCTACCCCTGGGGAGCCCCCACCCCCCAGAGAGCCCCCCCAGCCCCTCTCTGCCCTCCCCCACCCCCACAGGAAATCACCGATCTGGGATTAAAAGATTTTTGCTGCTGGGGGCGGCAAAAACCCCGAAAGGGAGCGAGTGGGTTTGGGTTTCGGGAGCTGGGGGATGTGGCTGAGGCACAGGGAAGAGGGGGAGCTGTGACGGCACCGGGGATTTCCACAAAAACCCGCGGTGGGAGGGAATCCTCCCCCTCTCCCCATCCTGCTGCGCACCCAGCGCTCCGGGAGAGCCTCGAATGCCCTGGAGCTGCTCGGGGAGATGTTCCCAGCCATGGGACACCCCCAGAGGCTTCGCCCTGCTCGGGCAGCACGGAGAGAGCGGAGCTGGCCGTCCCCAGCCCTCCGTGATGTCCCCAGAGCCGGGGAGGGACGCACAGGGACCCCGACCCTGGGCTCAGAGGTTCCCCCAGAGCAGCCGGTGCTGCCCCATCCCCGCGGGAAGTTTCGCTCTTTTCGGTGTAAAAGCTGCCATTTAACAGCGCGGGGTGTGGTGGAGGCGCAGCCCCATCACATCCTCACCCCATGGCCGCACGGTGACGTCCCAAAGCTGGGAATGCTGATCCCGGTGAGCCCCAGAAATCCCGGGAAAATTGGGAATTTACAGCAGGGGTTCTCCTCCTCTCACCCACTGCCCTCCCCATCCCTGCCAGAGACCCTGCCCCGAGCTTTCCTGCCCCCGCTCATCCCGTTCCCGGTGCTCCGCCTCTCCCTTATCCTCAGCGGAGATAAAGGAAATTCAGTTTGGGTTCAGAAACAGCCGCTCTTCTGCCACCCTGAGCTGTCCGTTTGTCCATCCCATCCCACGGGAATTCCGTGCTGCGGGGAGACGCCCCCGGCATCCGCTTTGCTGGGGGGCTGGGGCACCCCCGGGCCCTGGAGGGCACTTCTGGGGGAGAAGGAAGGGGAGGAGGAGGAGGAGGAGGAGGGCAAGGCCGGGCCAGCAGGCAGGACGGAAGGATGGAGGGCAGGAGGATGCAGGGAGGAAGGTGGGGTCGTTACCTGTGACAAGCGCCCGACCTCCAGGTAGAAGCAGATGATGAAGGCGTTCCAGCCGACCCACAGCACCAACCACACCGCGTACTGCGGGAGGAGACGGCTCAGGGCACGGGCACCCCCTCCAGCCCCGCTGCACCCCCACGCTGCACCCCCTCCAGCCCCGCTCCAGCCCCGCTGCACCCCTTCCAGCCCAGCTGCACCCCCTCCAGCCCCGCTCCAGCCCCGCTGCACCCCTTCCAGCCCCGCCGCTCCCGCTCCAGCCCCGCCGCTCCCCCTCCAGCCCAGCTGCACCCCCTCCAGCCCCTCTGTACCCCCACGCTGCACCCCTTCCATCCCCCCTCCAGCCCCACCGCTCCCCCTCCAGCCCCGCTGCTCTCCCTCCAGCCCCGCTCCGCCCGCTGCGTCCAGGGGTCCGGGCTGGGACCGTGGGATGACACAATGACACGATCACACAATGACACAATGACACAATGACACAATGACACGATCACACGATCGATCACACGATCACACAATGACACGATCACACGATCGATCACACGATCACACAATGACACGATCACACGATGACACGATCACACAATGACACGATCACACGATCACACGATCAATCACACAATCCCACGATCACAGCACAGTTTGGGGTGGGAGGGACCTTAGAGTTCATCAGTTAGGGGAGAACCCACGGGGGCCCAGGCATCATCCCAGGCTGGGTTTGTGAGTCCTGATCACAGGCGAGAATTAATGAGGTGGGGAAGGTGCTTGCCCGAGGTTTTCCCGAGGATGTGCACCCACCGGCTGTGCCTCAGTTTCCCCGTCCATAAAACTCCAAATACTCGTTGGATTTCCTTTGTGAGGGCTCCAATTCCTACCTCTGCCAAATCCCTCTATCCCACTCCCAGCCCTGTCCAGCCTGGCCCTGGGCACTGGCAGGGATGGAGCAGCCACGGCTTCTGTGTTCCCAGGGATACAGGAGGGACCCGGGGCTGAGCCCCCCGGGGCTGGTGCTGCTGCCCCCCCAGGGTGGTACCTACCATCATGAGGTATCTGGATCTGTACTGGATGGTCCCAAAAATGCCCAAAATCACGGCCATGATGTGCAGGAAGTTCGCCAGGATGGGGGCCCACTGGTATCCCAGGAAATCAAAGATCTGCCTCTCCAGAGCAGCGACCTGCAACAGAGCAGGGGAGGGGCAGGGGTCAGGGCCGGGCACCCCCGGGGCGCTGAGGGCAAGGAGCAGCTGGGAATCGCTGGGAATTCCATGGATAACGGGTTGGGTAGGCTGGAATGTCTGTGTGATGCACTGGCCAGCAGGACTGGGGCTTTTGGGGATCATTGGAGCTAAAAGGGGAAGCCACGGAGACGTTGACCCCACTCTGTGCCTCACTGCCCCAGCACTCAGAGCCCGGGCACTGCTGAAAACCCATCCGAAGGAGGATTTATGGCAGGAAAAGCCTCCAGCTCCCGTATTTTGATTTCCAGCCCATCCTCTGTGGGTCCATGGGGCTCTGATGGCCGTTACCATCTGCAACCCACAAACGGGGCCGTGCTGCAGGGGGTAAATCCCCCCGGCAGCCGAGGGGACCCAGCCCTGATCCCAGCACTAATTCATGGCTCCATTGCTCCTAATCACAGGATTAGCTCCAAGGAAGGGGTGAGCAAAGGCGAGGTGGGAGCTCTGGAACATTCAGCAATGGGTTAAATTTTTAAAAAAATGGGGATTTTGGATGAGGCCATGGCTCTTTAGAGAACTTTTAAGGGAGTTTTAGGGGACTTGAGGGTGCTGACACACCGCAAGGTGCAGGGACAGGTTGGCAGCAGCCTGGAAAACCCAAATTTTTTTCCAGTTGTCTTACTCAGCCCTGTCCTGTCACTCTTTGAGGTGCCCCAGATTCACCCTGAGGGCTTCAGGGCCTCCTGTTCTCTTCACAGAATCATTCCCCAATTTTCTGCCACAGAAAGGGGGAGTTAATCCTGAAAACCATGAGAAAAAAGGGGTTTGCCTCTCGCCTCCATTCCCCAGCAGCTCCCACAGGGATCTGGAATCAGGGGACAACCCGCGGGGGCCCAGGCATCATCCCTGCCTTAGTGAGCCTAATTACAGGCGAGAATTAATGAGGTGGGGAAAGTGCATGCCTGAGTTTTTCCCAGGAATGTGCATCCACCAGCTGTGCCTCAGTTTCCCCATCCATAAAACTCCAAATACTCATTGAATTTCCTTAGTGAAGCCTCTAATTCCCACTGATTTCAGCCCAGCTCCACCCTAGGGCTGGGATATCCCATCCCCTACCCTATCCCTGGGGTAGGATCTGCTGGATCAGTGCCAGCAGGACCCTGATTTTAATTAAAGGTGATGCAAACCCTTGGAGCAGCAGCCCCTGGGTCTGTGGGGCCGGGACAAGGCTGTTTGCACTGAAACTGAATTCACTTCCCTGCTCGTTCAGCTCTCCGAGGAAACAGCCTCTGGAAACACTCACAGGCAGGCTGTAAATCTCCTCAATTGAGGAATGTAAATAATAAATGATACCGGGAGCGCAGTGCTCGGGGTTTATGGCCACCCATCCGTCTGGGGGCTGTCACTGGAGCTGCTTAACGGGAGCTGGATGGGAGCTTTGGGTATCAGGGATGCTCCCAGCTGAGGGATGGGGCTGGAGAGTGTGGCACTCACGTTCTCTGAAAAATCCCTTCGCCCAGGGCTTTTCTCCTGGGAAGCTGAGAAGCCTCAGGGAAAAGGAAAACAATTCTGATCTCATTTGCTTCTCCTGTGCTGTGCTCGTGTGGAATGTGTTTGGGGATTGTTCACCCACAGGTGATTGTTCCATTGGATCTGCTGGGAGTTGTTTTCACTCTTTGGCCACTCAGGGCCAAGCTGTGTCAGACTCTGGAGAGAGTCACGAGTTTTCATTAGTATCTTTCTAACCTTCTGTAAATATCCTTTCTGTATTCTTTAGTACAGTTTAGTTTAGCATTCTTTAATATAATATAGTATCATAAAATAATAAATGAGCCTTCTGAGAACGTGGAGTCAGGTTCAGCACTCCTGCCTTCGTTGGGGCACCCCGCAAATCCAGTGGGGGGAACCTCTGAGGGCATCCCATGGAGCTGGGAGTGAAGGGATCACGCCCGTGTGGCTCCTTAATTCCAGCCTGAAAGAGGAGGAGCTGGGAAGACCCTGCTTGAAGCAAACCCTTCTCCATCCCACAGAGGCAGAATTCGGGATAAGCACCACAGTTTCCCCACGGATGAGCTAATTAGGGGCTGCTAATTGCACCACAGAGCTCTGCTGGAGCCGCCCCAGCAGGTCCAGCCCCGCTCCCTGGCTGTGTTATTCCAGCTTTTTCCCTCCGTGGGAAGAGCAGATCTCGGATTTTCCATCCTCGTGGGATGCAGCCTAAGGTTCAGAGACAGAGACTCACAAAGGCAGCGTGGCTGCAGCTCCCCAGCTCTCAGTGCCCGCCGAGAATCCCAGGAATCCCAAGGGCATCCCAAGGGCATCCCAAGGCCAGCCTCACGCGTGTCACGAGTCGGGAAACTGAGGCACAGCCTCCAGCGGGAGAGTCCAGGTTTGGTGCCCCTGCCCAGGGAATTGCGGGGCTGAGTGAGCACCCTCAGCTCCGAGCTGCTCCTCGGGCTGCTCCAGCCCCCGGAGCATCATCCCCGATCCTTGTGGGAGAAAATGGCCCTGGGAGGGACCTCCAGGACCCCCAGCCCTTCGGCGACAGCAGCCCTGGCTCCGCGGCATCTCAAGGAACTTGCCAGCAGCATCCAACACAGCCAGAATTATTCCGCGGGGCTCAGAGCATCCTCCCTGCCCCTGGAATGGGAATTCCTGCTGCTCCCAGCACCCCCAGCCCCAGAGCCTCCGGAGCCGGGATGCAAACGCCGTCCCACTGCCAATTAAGATAAACCTGCGGCTGATCAATGCAACGAGTTTTAGGGCTCCCTCTTAATTAAACACTCCCGAGTTCATCGATCGGCCCCAAAACTTCGCTCTGCAGCAAATCCCAGCAATTAGCTGGGGGCGGGCGCTGGTCCCGCTCATCCCGGCCTGAAAGGGATTTGTTTGCCCCGGGAAACTGGAGCGGGAGGGCAGGGCAGTGCCGGGAGGGGACACAAGCTCAGCTGGGGCTCAGGGAGATGGCACCAGGGAGGCAGAGCTGGGGGAAAGTGGGATTTTTCTGGCGTGCTGGCACCAAATGTAAGAGGGAAGGAGTTCCTCTGTCCCTGGATCACGCGTTGGTTTCAGCCCCCTCGCCTTCTTCCAAACCCATCCCATCACTCCAAGTTTTCCCAGTCCTTAACCCCCACAAGGAGGGTGGGAGAGCTGGATCCTGCTCTGGCTGTGCTGGGAGCAGTGCAGGGTCACCAGGAGCCCCTTCCCACAGCTGAGAAACTGAGCTTGGAAATCCGACTGCGAGGGGGGAGTGCTGGGTGAACACCCCGGACCCAAAACCTGGGAAAGCAGGAACCTTCCTGCCCAGCAGCTCCTCCGGGAACCAGAGAATCCCAGAATGGTTCGAGTTGGAAAGGACCTTAAATGACCTTAAATCCCACCCCATTCCCACGGCAGGGACACCTCCCCCTGTCCCAGGTGCTCCAGCCCCAGTGTCCAGCCTGGCCTTGGGCACTGCCAGGGATCCAGGGGCAGCCCCAGCTGCTCTGGCAATTCCAGCCCAGCCCCTGCCCACCCTGCCAGGGAACAATTCCTCATTGCCAAGATCCCATCCAGCCCTGCCCTCTGGCACTGGGAGCCATTCCCTGTGTGCTGGCCCTGCAGGCCTTGTCCCCAGTCCCTCTGCAGCTCTCCTGGAGCCCCTTCAGGCCCTGCAAGGGCTCTGAGCTCTCCCTGGAGCCTTCTCTCTCTTCCTGGAGCAGTCAGGACCCGGAGCAGGTGCTGGGCAGGATCCTGGAGCAGGCAGGATGCTGCTCCCGGCTCCCTGCTGCTCCTCAGCCCCGCAGCAGCAGCTGCACCTCGGGCTGAGCTCTGAGCTCCGCTCCGGGCAGGGCTCCTGGCCCCCCATGGGTCATTATCCCGCAGCCGGGTGATTTCCTCCCGCACACCATATGCCCGAGGCTCGCCAGGGATTTAACTCTTCATTCGGCCGCGTTTTGAGGAGATGTGGCCGTTCTGACTCGCGTGCCGCGGCCGGAGGTGCTGAGACAGCCCCGCTCGCCCCGTCCCGGAGCCGCCGCCACCTCTGGGAGTTCTGGTCCCAAAACAACATCGGGGTTCGGAGAGAAACCCCCCGGGGCGGCGTTTGCAAGGCAGCGGGATGCCCGATCCATAAGGAATGCTCTCCACAGCCCCCGGCTGATGGAGCATCCCTGGAGCTCCGGCCCAGCCCCAGGGACAGCCGCGCCCGGTCCCACCCCAAAGGTGATCCAGGACCCCGCATCCCCACCCCGACCCCCTAACAGGCTCCCCCCTCCCCCAGCCCCTCTTTTTGAGGCCGTTCAGGGCATTTTGGCTCTGCCAACGCCTCCCTTGCCCATGAGGAGCCCCAGGAGCCGTGGGAAGCGGCTCCGCCCCGCAGCCCCGGCCCCGGGACGGGGAATCGGCCGCGATTTAAATGAGAGGAGAGTACGGTTGGCTGTTACGGAGGTGCAAACACCGCTGTGAACCCAGGGACTTCATTTAATGACTTGGAAACAAGTTCCTGACCTACTTCCATCTGCAAACACCTTCATGAAATCACAGATGGAAAGAAACGCAAGGCGCCCATCCCTCTCCAGCATCGGGTGGGGACGAGCAGGATGCAGCCCCAGCTGGAACGAGGCCCCGATGCAGGAGCAAAACCACGGCAGGAGCAGAAACTGGGGGGAAAGAGGCACAAATGGGGTCCTTCCCCAGCTGGGACAGTCCCTGGTGGATGCCGCAGGTTTTGGGGCCCCTGTGAACCCCCCAGGTGGGAGCTCCCACCGCGTGGCTGGAGCATCCCTGGTGCCCGGGATGTGGCACTGGGGACACTTGGGGTGCCCAGGGTCCCCCGCCAGGGCCCTCCAGCATCCACCGCTCACCCCACGGCTTCCCCTGCTCTCTCCCATCCGATGCCCCCTCCCCTTTCCCAGTTATTTATTTCATTTCCCCGCATCCGGCGGCGTTGCCATGGGAACGCAGGCCCGGCTGGATGCGCCTGTCTGTACCCCGGGATCCCGATGGAATCTGCCCCATGGGATGCACCCCTGGGGGCGTCCCCACCCCTGGGACCCCCTGGGGACCCCAGGGTGTCCCCCCTCGGGTGCCCTCCAAGCCCTGCTCCCACATCCGTGCTCCTGGCTCCGTCCGTCCCTGAGGTTCCATCAGGGAGGGCTGGAAAATGCAGCCCTGGGGGGGCTAACAGTTATTATTATTATTATTATTATTATTATTATTATTATTATTTCCCCTAAATGTAGCTGATCAAACCCGGCCCATCTTGTTCTGGCTCCACCACAGGAAAGGGAAACTGAGGCACAGCATAGAGACACCCCCCCCACCCCCCCAAACCTTCTGAGATGCTGGGAACGCTGAAATCCAGGGAATTTGGTGTTCCCGCGTGGGGAGGGGATGCTCCACGATCACCTCCCGATGATTGTCACCCCGGAGGAAGCTCCTCCTCATTTCCACCCCTAAAACAAAGCCCTGGGCCCCCTCAGCTCCCAGCCTGCGGGGTCTGGCTGCATTCGGCTCCAATACCCCCATAAGAACCCCGGGAATTCTGATTTATTTTTTTCCCCCTGAAAACACCACAAATTCCCAATTTCCCCAGGAGCAGGCAGGTCTAACCGATTTACCGCTGCTAAAATATCTCCTTAACTCTGACACAACACGGCATTTATATTTCACTGAGCTTTAGCACAACGCCCCGGCTCCTGTTGGCAGCATCCCACAAATGCTGCTGCCAGATCCCTTTCCCCTCCTGCCTCCCAGCCAGGAAACTTTTCCACGCCGAGGGAAAGCCGGGGCGATCGAAGCAGCTCAATTTCCTGCCCGCCCATCGCACGCTGCCCTCCCGCACAGCGGCTGGGTGTTCCCGAGGGGCACTGCTCCATCCATCCCCTCGGAACTGCTGTTCCTGCAGGAGGGAGCCGGGCTGGATGTTCCCAGGGGAACCGCTCCATCCATCCCCTCGGAACTGCTGTTCCTGCAGGAGGGAGCCGGGCTGGATGTTCCCGAGGGGCACTGCTCCATCCATCCCCTCGGAACTGCTGTTCCTGCAGGAGGGAGCCGGGCTGGATGTTCCCGCGGGGAACCGCTCCATCCATCCCCTCGGAACTGCTGTTCCCACAGGAGGGAGCCGGGCTGGATGTTCCCGAGGGGAACCGCTCCATCCATCCCCTCGGAACTGCTCCTCCTGCAGGAGGGAGCCGGGCTGGATGTTCCCGAGGGGAACCGCTCCATCCATCCCCTCGGAACTGCTGCTGCTCCTGCAGGAGGGAGCCGGGCTGGATGTCCCCGCGGGGCACTGCTCCATCCATCCCCTCGGAACTGCTGCTCCTGCAGGAGGGAGCCGGCACGGTTCCGCTCATCCCGGGCTGGTGCTCAGCATCCCCCAGCGTCACCTGGCAGTGACCTCGGCAAGCCCAGGGTGCCCTGGTGGGGAGACACGGGGTGGTGGCACTTATGGGAGGGGATGAGAGGGTGCCAGGAGTGTCCCCGGAGAGAGGAATGCAGTGGGAACAGCCCAGGGGGGAAACTGAGTCACAGGGCTGTGACCACAGCTGGACCCAGCGTTCCAGTGAGGCTGAGGTCACTGGTGGTGAGCCTGCCCTGCTGTGCCTCGGTTTCCCTGGAAAACAGCCTGATTCCTGCTCAGCATCTGCTCTCCTGCCAAGGGGGAGCAGGTCCATGGAGCAGGTTCTCAGGGAAACTGAGGCACAGCAGAGTGCAGGGAAGCTCCAGCCCTGGAGAAAAGCTGTGCCTTGGGAACACCAAGCTGGGAGCTGCTCCAAACCTGTGGGAGCAGGGCTGGCCCCTCTGGAGTGACCAGAGAGTCTGCTGTTCTCCCAGCCATCCATCCCATGGTATCCCACTGTATCCCATTGTATCCCTTTGTGTCCCATACCACCCACCCGTTCCCAATCCCATTCATGCCAATCCCATCCCAGTCCATCCATTTTATGCATCCCACACATCCCACTGTATCCCATCCTATCCCAATCCCATTCCATCCATTCTGTGCATCCCACATATCCCATCCCTCTGTATCCCATCCCATGCCATTGTGTCCCATACCACCCATCCATTCCCAATCCCATTCATGCCAATCCTATCCCACCCCATTCCATCCATTCTGTGCATCCCACATATCCCATCCCCATCCCACTTTATCCCATTTTATCCCACTGTATCCCATCATGCCAATCCCATTCCATCCATTCTATCCCATCCCATCCCACATCCCATCCCCCCATCCCATTCTAGCATCCCAAATCCCAATCAATCAATCAATCCCTGTCCCATCCAAGGCAGATCCCTGAGCCCCAGCTCAGCCTTGCAGGAATTTGTTATCCCCAGGGACATCGGCCCCTAAACCAACAGCCCCAAAGAAAATCAGGATTAATCCAGGACCTCGAGCAGGCATCCCCTTGGAGAGCCCCAGCAGAAGCCACTGAGAGGTGGAGCGTTAATTAAAATGCAGGAAAAATCCCTAAAAACCCCACGAGCAAATGGGGAATTGCTCAGGGCTGAAACCTGGGCGGTGTTGGGTTTTAATCTGTGAGCTCGGGGATGGAATGTAGGGAATGTGGGTTTAAACCTGGCAGATCTTGGGCCTAGGTCTGAGCAAACTAGGGCTTAAATTTGGGAGGTTTTGGGCTTAAATTTGGGGACTCATTAGCTGAGATCTGGGGAAGCTGGGGCTTAATTTTGGGATCTAAGATTTAGGACAGCTTGTGCTTTAATCTGGGTTTAGGTTTTGGATTTGGGGATCTTGGTCTTAGATCTGATGGATTTGGGGTTTAAATTTTAGGGGATTTTGTGTTTTAATTTGGGAGATCTTGGATTTCACTTTCAGGGATTTTGTCCTTATATTTGGGGGACTTGGGGCTTAAATTTGGGGAATTTGGGGCTTAGATATGGGGGATCTTGGGCTCAAATTTGGGAATCTTAGGTTTAAATTTGGGGAATTTTGTCCTTATATTTGGGGAATTTAGGGGTTAAATTTGGAGGATTTGGGGCTTAAATATGGGCGATCTTGAGCTCAAATTTGGGAATCTTGGGTTTAACTTTGGGGCACTGCACAGCCAGAGTGAATAAGATGGGCAGCCAGGAGCGATGTGGGGAGCCTGACTCCCTAAATCACACATTCCGGGAATGACACAGACAAAGGCTGGGGCTGGACGTGGGAGGGGACCAGGCAGGGAAGAGCAAAGGAATGGGACAACCTGCTCCAAAAATTTGCCAAAGCCCAGCAGATGGGGCGGGATGGATGCCGGAGGAGATGCCCCAGCAGCCCGCGGTGGACACGGATCAAGCCGTGCTGATTTTCCCGGTTTTGTCCTTTCTCCTGACACCTGGGAGAAGCCAGAGGTATTTCCCCCCAAATCTCAACTGATGCCTCAAAGACACCGTTAATATAATCCCACAGAGGAGAGGGAAAAAATGAATATATTATATACATATGTATACCAAAAAAATGTCCAATTTACTGACTTCTTTAGCGCCCCTTTCCGTAACCAATCCTCCCAGGGAAGAGCCCCCGATTAAAGCCAAGCGCATCGCTATGGAAACCGGCATTCCCTCCTCCACGGCCCGCGGGCTGCGAAGGAGAAGCCGGGCTGGGGAAATCTGCCTGGTAACAACCCCGCTAACGAGCCGGGGAGCGAAAATAATCCCTGCGAGCGCCGGCGCCGCCAAAGGAGCAGCCGGCGGCAGCCGGTGGGGAGGCGAAACGGCTCCCAAAATATTGATTTTTCTGGGATTGTTTTGGAGGAGGAGGGGACGCTCCCACATCCTGGAGGGATGAGCGGACATCTGGAGGTGGTTCCCGTGTGCGCCCACCCAGCCCGGCGGGTGTGGGTGCTCCTTCCAGCGTTTATCCAATTTTTTAGCGTTAAAACCGCGGATCAAACAACGCAGGTCTGAGGGATTCGCCTGCCCGGCGACGTGGGAGCTGCCGGCGCAAATGGGATTTGTGGGATGAGCCCGGTGGGTTTCCCTCTCCTCGGGGTAATTCCACAACCCACGGGCACCACCCCCACTGCCCGCTCCCATCATGGGCTTAAATCCTGGGTGGGTGGGGGCTGGAATTTGGGGATCTTGGTCTTGGATCTGGTGGATTTTTGTGCTTAAATTTTGGGGAGTTTGGGCTTACATTTAGGGCTTAAATATGGGAGAGTTTGGGCTTAAATATGGGAAACCTTTAGTTTAAATTTGGGGGATTTGTATTTTTAATATGGGGGATTTGGAGCTTAAATATGGGAGCAACCCCCCCCCCCCCCCCCCCCCCCCAATGGGTGAGAATTTCTTGGAGAATTGGGGATTTATTCTTATTTCTCCATTGAATAATGGGACCCGGAGGGTTTGGGGTCTCCTCCTGGCTGGATCAGCACCCTGGAAGGAGGAGGTGCTGGGATAGAAATTCCCTTGGGCTGTAAGGAAATGATAGGGGGTGGGAGAGATGAGTGGCAGGGAAAGGGCTGGGATGTTCCCTGAGCCCTCAAGGAGCTTTTTGGGGTGCAAAAGTCTGCCCAGGATATCTCAGTATCCACTGAGGAATTCAATAACAATCCCATCACCATTCTTCCTGAAATGCCCCAT